>NC_047067.1:8741110-8855161 GCF_902459465.1 Asterias rubens
GCTCTAAGGTTTAACGGCAGTGGACACTATTGGTAATTACTCAAAATAATTATTAGCATAAAACCTTACTTGGTAATGAGTAATGGAGAGCTGTTGATAGTAAAAAACATTGTGAGAAACGGCTCCCTCTGAAGTGATGTAGTTTTCGAGAAAGAAGTAATTTTCCACGAATTTGATTTCGAGACCTCAGGTTTAGAATTTGAGGTCTCGAAATCAAGCATCTGAAAGCACACAACTTTGTGTGACAAGGGTGTTTTTCTTTCATTATTAACTCGCCAATTGAGCTCAAATTTTAACAGGTTTGTTTTTTTGTGCATATGTTGAGATACACCAAGTGAGAAGACTGGTCCTTGACAGTTACCAATAGTGTCCAGTGTCTAAGCCATATTAGTAAAATGGTGTCAAAATTTGCTGGAAATTTAAACACTTGTAACAATTTAAACGACACATAAAACAGGGTGTCCATATTTACAACAGGTTGTGCAAAAGACACCCAGACTCCCCTCTGCCTAGTACTAAGGACCCCTTGCATTGACGTCACATGCAGCTACTGCCTGCCAATGGTCTGCTGTTTTGAGAGTTAAAATGCAGGTAAAGGTTTGGCGAGTGTGTAATCCTTCTCGTTGGTCTAATATTATGAACACTAAACTTAAACACACTGGGGAAACTGACTCCAATTACAGTACAACCAAGACTTACATCTCGCATGAGTTTTGGATGAAGACCTATGTTCATTTGTCTTTGAAAGAC
Organism: Asterias rubens; assembly: GCF_902459465.1. Classification (NCBI taxonomy): domain Eukaryota; kingdom Metazoa; phylum Echinodermata; class Asteroidea; order Forcipulatida; family Asteriidae; genus Asterias; species Asterias rubens. The sequence continues at coordinate 8,741,861 of NC_047067.1, forward strand.
AGAATCTATGACAACTTTTATAATTATAATTGATAAATCATTTGCTATATATTGTGTAATTTTTTGTCTTGCCAAGGGGAATTTTACCTGAAGATATCTGATACATGTAGAGAGATCGAAATGAATTGTAGAAAGAGAAATAAATAAATGTTATCCAGAGACAGCCATAATTCAGCATGCTTTATGTAGTATTATTTACAGACATACAAAATGACAAAATGAGAATCAAATACAATGCATAGTCGGAACATAATTCACACACACACACACACAAACTTTACAACGCCCATAGTGGCTAGATAATCAACAAATTCCTATCTTTAAAGACAAGGATTTTATACACTGTGTCAAAAAATTTCATATTTACATGACACCGACAAAGATTTTATTTTAAATTACAAATAGGTGATTTCATAGACATGAAAAGGTGTCCGTTTACTGATGACCATTTTCTTTGAAATACAGATATATATATATTAGCACACTATATATACAGTGTAATTCTACAGACAATGGGTGCGTTCGATTAGCTTCCCCGTGTCGACCCCGCGATATTCATTCAGGTGAGCCCCTGACCGGAGCTAATCGAACGATCACACTCACCCTCTCATGGTGACTTCATGCACATCGGGCAAGCCCCAAGATCCCCGCTCCACAAGGCACTGGGGGCTGACATGGGTGAGCCACTGGAATGACCTCAAAGCTATTTCGAACGTACCGGGGGCAGACTGGGGTCGACCTGGGGAAGCTAATCGAACGCACCCAATCTTCCCAACCCAACACCAGCCTATAGCTGAAACTACATGCAATTCAACAACCCCTGCCAGAAAATAACTTCAAACACCTTGCTTTGTGGTTTAACTAATATCACAAGAGTAAACCGAATATGTTTTCAGCAAGTAGTCATAAAAAATGAGAGCACTAGAATGCATGTACGCTTTCAAGAACTAGGTTATTTTCTTCTTACTGGGATGTAATACAACAAACTACCCAACGTCTAAATCTAAGCATACGAGAGCTTCCAAAATAAAAATTTTATGAAATTAGTCAACTATCAATGTAAAAAGGCTGCTGGAATTAGTTAAATGACCGTTTTCTTAACAGAAACTTTCAATGCTAACGGACATCAATGTTTGGTCTTTGGCCCCTTTTCTTTTTAAGGGAAGGTACACCTTTGGTTGTTGTCAAAGACCAGTCTTCTCACTTGGTGTATCCCAACATTTAAAAAGCATAAAATAACAAACCTGTGAAAATTTGAGCTTAATTGGTCATCGTAGTTGCGAGAAAATGATGACAGAAAAAAAACACCCTTGTTGGACGAATTTGTGTGCTTTCAGATAGGAATAAAAGACTTCTAGCTAGAAGTATTTTATTGTTTTAGTGAGAAATTACCTCTTATTCAAAATCTATGCTACTATCAACAGCTCTCCAATGCTCGCTATAAAGTCAGTTTTTAAGTTTGTTTTGAGTAATTACCAAACGTGTACCTACCCTTTAAGACAAGTAACAAAACTAGCATAAGAGTAGTTCTCTATTGGTTTCCTCTATGATTGTCTGTTTAGCTAGATTCATTCTGTATAATAACAAAGAGTTTAAATCTTCCTTTCACAAATACCAGGGTATTTCATTAAAGGAACACGTTGCCTTGGATCGGACGAGGTTGGTCTTTGAAAAGCGTTTGTAACCGTTTGTTATAAAATGCATATGGGTAGAAAGATAATTTAAAAGTAGAATACAATGATCCACACAAATTTGCCTCGAAATTGCGTTGTTTTCCTTTCACTTTGCGAACTAACACGGTCGGCCATTTATGGGAGTAAAAAAATTGACTCCCATAAATGGCCAACCGTGTTTGTCGACGAGGTAAAAGGAAACCCACGTAATTTCGAGTGATACTTGTGTGGATCATTATATTTTACTTTAAAAATATCTTTCTAATTATATGCATTTTATAACAAACGGTTACAAACGCTTTTCAAAGACCAACTTGTCCGATCCAAGGCACATGTTCCTTTAAAGTTCATGTACAACATTGGTAGTTAAAGACCAGTATCCGCACTTTTTGTGACGCAACATATACATGAAATATCAAACCTGTGAAAGTTTAGGCTCAATAATCCATCCCAGTCAAAAGAAAATAGTTGTCAATATTTTAAAACGAGTTTTGGTCTCGCGAGATCTAAAGTTGTTTCACTCACTCTCAAAAACCATAGCATTTCAAGCAAAGATGTTTCAAGGGAAGTTTTCCACCAAGACCATCTTTATACCATATGAACACACAGTACAATCTCTACACACGATAAAATCGGTGTTCCCGATAAATAAATAAGCCTCACCTTGACTTGCCGGTACCTTCCATTTCAAGCAAAAATCTGAATCCCACAAAAAAATGTTCACTGTAGAAAAGCCCTTAAGAAGTCGTTGTACGAGATCTTACCCTCCAGACACCTATCGTAGTACGTCATCAAATGAAAGAACTCATCTTCCGACATGTTGATGTTAAACTGACGCAGGACGGAGCGGAACTGCATGGCGGTCACGATGCCTGTCCCGGATGGATCGATCCCCCGGAAGGCTCTCCTCATCTGCTTCCAGTTGTCGATGATACACTCCCGTACTCTCAGCATTGCTTGGATCATATCGCTACTAGATGATCCAGGTTTGGTCTGGAATAGGAGTAGAGGGGTAGAGGAGAGGTTAATTAGATGTCCACCTTTTTATTTGATGCAGTTTTTGTGGTGTGTTGTGGCTATGCGTCAAGCGCAGCGGATTCAAGGTTTGTGTTCAGCAGAGTGTAAGTTTGAGTGCATTTTCGCGACCGCTGCAGCTGATTTCATGAAACGCTAGGATTAATCCTGTCTCGAATTATGACGAGTAACCCGTCCTAACTCAGGATGGCTTCAATGCGTCACACGTCTTTGGATACAAAATTTAACTCGTCCCAAGTCCTAAGATTAATCCTAAAGTAGGAAGAGTTTGGTGAAATCAACGGCTGGTCCTTACTGCAATCGACTTCATTGCCTTCATGAAGTATCAGGCCTCTGGACCTCTTTCACATAATAATTTATTCATTTATATTGCGCCCATTTTATAAAATGTACACAAGCGCATAACAAGATAATACTAAAAGATACAAAATTTACAACTGGTAAGGAAATACACCAATCCATAAACACGTTAATACAAGACCCTTCCAGCACTTCCCACATAATATTACAACCATACACTTTGGCACAAATGTACGTAATGTGAATACACTGTGTTGCCACTGTATTATGTCGCTGTCAAAATACATAGGGGAGGGAGGGGGATGCAAGTGTAAGTATTTCTTACCGGGATCTTAGATGGATGTATTCTATGCCTAGACATGGAGGGTCTGTCTTCACCTTCCTCAGCTACTGGTTGAAGTTTCAGTACGGAATGCTTCAAGAAATCCAGGTAACAAAATCTGCAAAACAACAAAAAATGGAACCAAAAATGAATTGTAAATAATCTCAATAGTCTGGTATTGATGTGGTTTAAATGACAAAACAATGACCACGTTTTACAGGGTTGTTATTTTATGCATGTGTACAAAATTCTATGCAACAAGGGTGTTCTTTTATCTCATTATTTTCTTGCAAATTTGATGACCAACTGCGCCAAACTTTCACAGGTATGTTACTTTAATGCGCACATGTTGGGACACACCAAGTGATGATACTGTTCTTCGATAATTCCCCAAAAGTACATCCAGTATTTAATCAATTGCAATTCTTAATACAGACATGACAGATACTAAATAAAATTGTGAATGCAATGGAAACATGTTAAGGGCAACTTTATAGTTTATTGGGCAAGTCCTGAACTAGGAAACCCTCACAGTTCAATTTATTTGAGAAGTTTATTTTAATCACTTACTTTCCATTTCCTTTTAAGTCGTACTTCGTAGTCAGCTGATCAAACTCATCACCAGATAATGAAAAACCAAGACTTTCTAGGATCCCTGAAAAAAAAAGAAAAAAAAATTAATTATGAGATATCCCTGAACTTACTAGGAAGAACGACCTCTTCAGTGTGACAATGGTTGAGGGCTAAACTAAACAGATTTGGGCTATCAACCTAGATCAACTGTCACCAGGGACACGTTGCCATCTACTCATGGGGCTGAAACAGGATTACCCCCCCTTCACAGTAAGGATAAAGGCATGTATAACATCCACTAGGAGCCTGGCTGGAAGAGCAAAATGCCCTACCTTCCCAACTTTTTGCACTCGATCATTAATATTGAATTCCTTTGTGTTATTGAAGTCGTTGCTATAAAATTATTGTCAAATCAGTCGGAGGACAACGAAACTCACCTCTGAAGTCCTCTCCATCTACTTCTCCTGAGCTCTCAGGGTCTTTAAGACGACACAATCTCTGGACCTCTTTCCACTGTTTACCCATTTGAAGTTTCAGCCTTTGCTCAGCGTTCTCAGCGTTGACCAGAGGCGTGGCTAGACGCTGGATGGACATCCTGCTGGACTGTAACATACAGTCAAAGATACGATTATAGAAGAGAATTTATAGATAGATTTTCAGTTTAAATATTGGCTCAGAACAAATTGTGTTTTTGTAGGTTTCATTTAAGTATTGGCCATGGGTTTGTAACAATAGCCCTGCAAAAAAAAAACATGTAATCTTCTTCATTGCAGAGCTGATACCTTACAAACTCATATTATTATTATTATGGTTTATTATTATGGTTTATTAAAAAATCTGCTCATTGCAGCCTACTGGCTGAATTACAAAACAGTGTACATTAAAATTAAAAGAAATACAACAGGAATATTTGTAAACTGTATTTAAATAAAAACAGAGAGAGATTCAGGAAATCAAAATGCACAAAGCACATACAAATATTGCACAGAAAGAAGCACACTGACCAGGGAGACCATGTATAAAAATCACATCAATATTCTAAAATGTTCTAAAATGCACACAAAAACACACAATGTTACAAGGATGGAGAGAGTGAACTAAGAGAGTTGTTGATAAGTCTGTTGAAGTAGGGGACTGGACTGTTACGAAGTGTAGCAGTTTTACATGAAACTTCATGGAGAGTTCTTTTAGATCTACGATTCAAAGAATGTGAGCTTTTGGATTTCCATAAACAGGATTGTGTGGTGACAAGTTCTGACAACAAACAGGAACAATTTTAAGCCAGATTTAAAACAGATTTGATTAGCACAAAACAACTTTGCTTATTACAAAATGGTTGAGTTTTGTTTGCGAAAGATCCCTTTCTTGGCAGAATCTCGCTTAGAATGTTTTTGGCTTAAGGAGATCTTTGAAATTTGGTCTGGGGGTACAGAGGTTTTTATTTGCTTTTTGTGACCAGCATTTTACAACATACTAAACAACATACTGAACAAGAATGTGTACAAGCTCATCAGCCTATTCCAGCGGTCTTGGATGAGACCGATGGGAGCCGAGCGAAACCTACTCACCAGTCTACTGGATGCTCTCACTGCTGGACTGGTTGCAATCTGCCTCGCTGGATGAACGGAGGAGGCTCTAGGAAGCTCGGATAATGAGTCCAACTTAGAGACATCCAAGTTGTCCACCGTGTACTGCTTGAGAAACTTGTGATACTCCATGTTGCCAAACTCATTGACTGGTAATGTGTTCCACAGACTGTCGAGCTGGAAGAGGATTGGAGATAAAAAAAGGGTCAAATAAACCAAGGGAGGGATTCAAGTTTTTTTTAAATATACTTCAAATATTTTTGGCTATATCCTCTTGTAGCAGGTGATCTCTACTATTTAAAGGTGGGCAGAAGCCTGCCAATAATTATGCAAGCATACAGTTTTGTACCTATGGTGAATGGGAAAATGCCAACGACAAACAAAATCATGCAGGGTTTGTATACAAATAAAAAATAAATAGGGGAAACTTGCTACCTTTGATGTTAAGATTACAATTGGATGTGATAAGGATGTGATAGGCTGTCAGTGAAAAAGAAAAAAGAAAACAAAACAAGCTATGAGCGAGCGTGAAAGCTTTTGAGTGCGAAGCCTGCTGGATACATTTATCTTTGGTTTTAAAACCCCTTCTCTACAACCTAGGGTGTCGCTACAGTTTTTTCTTCATTTTCTTAGTTCTAAAGTACAACCAAATAAAAAAAATGGGTAGGGGGTAAAAAAAAAAAAACAGATTTCCAGTGAAAAACAAGGAAATCACACCCCTGTGTTTCTTACTTGATCTGGATTCATCCTGAATGCAATCTCATCCATCACCATCCTGAAATCCTCCTTGGACACCACTCCGATCTTAGCGTAGTCCACCTCGCCAAACTTCTCCGTAAAACGATAGAAGCGCGCCGTTACAGCCATCCTGATGTCCTTTTGCAGATCTTCTAGGGTGTACAACGGTGGCGACTGACGGGTCGTCTCCTCTTCGACTTTGTTAAGAGATTCAAACCAGCTGTTTGCAATCTGCAGAAAAATGAATGTGATGGGATTATAATTGCATGCCTCTATTTGTTTTTTCCATGTCTAACCTTTGTCTAACTAGAACAGGGCCCAGTTTCATAGAGCTGCTTAAGGAAACAAATTTGCTTAAGCACAAAAATAGCTTGCTTATATTTCCCATGTAACTGGCAAAAATGTCATGCCATATATATTGCTTGTGACTGGTATTTAGCTGTTGTTAACTTAGCATAACAATTGAGTGGGTCTTGGCCGGTATTCTGATTTTACTAAGCAAGGTTTTTTTTGCTTAAGCAAAATTTTGTGCTTAAGCAGCTCTATGAAATTGGGCCCAGGTCTGGGAGTTAGTGACTATACAATTGGTATAAGCGGGCATCGGATTGGCCAGTTCTGAAATCTCTGAATAGTCATGTCAGACCGAGTCATCTGGACCAAAATCAATGGGCAGGCTCGTTTAGAGTAAGATTTGATTAAATTACAATTTATCGTAATTGTAATTTCATATCCATAATGATTAAAAGGTCGTTAAACTGAAATGAGGATAAACTTCATCACATTTAACAAATGTCCACAAATAAATATTTTTAAAGGCAGTGGATCACTATTGGTAATTACTCAAAATAATTATTAGCATAAAACCTTTCTTGGTGAGGAGTAATGGGGAGAGGTTGATGTTATAAAACATTGTGAGAAACGGCTCGCTCTGAAGTGCCATAGTTTTTGAGAAAGAAGTAATTTTCCACGAATTTGATTTCGAGACCTCAGAATTAGAACTTGAGGTCTCGAAATCAACTATCTACTAAACGCACACAACTTCGTGTGACACGGTTGTTTTTTTCTTTCATCATTATCTCGCAAGTTCGATGACCGATTGAGCTCAAACTTTCACAGGTTTGTTATTTTATGCACATGTTGAGACAGTGAAGGTTAGTCTTACCAACAGTGCCCACTGCCTTTAAACAAATGTTTTTAGTTTTTATTTTTGAACACTCTTGATCAAATAACTCCACTTGACTTTTCAGGCTATCTATACGACAGTTTTTCATACTTTTCCGAGTGCCAACAAATCGGATGTCAGACTAAAGTGGAAACAATATCATGCCTGAAACAGGTCGAGACTCAGATTGCAGAAATAAAAATGCTAATTTCAAAATTAAATTTCCCAAAAGACAACTCATACCTCATTTTCATTGGTTGAGAACTCTTCCAGAAATGCAATGTAGCTCACAGTCAAGTCCGAGTTCACACGGATCTTTGTCATCAAGTGTTTAAACTGCTTGTCTGTTAGTTTGAAGCAGAAGTTGTCCAACACTCGACGTAGCTCCGGAGCGGATATACGCCCTCGCTTGTCCTTGTCAAAAGCACCGAATGCCTGCAGTGAGAGAAAAAACAATAAATGTGTGCACTCCAAACTTGCTCTTGGCTCTGTTGAGTGTTTTATAATTTTGACTCTGCGCAGAGTTTTCAGATGACTGATAATTCAAAACTTATATAATGTTAAATTTGCATCGGGATAAGAATATTAATTTTTGTTTTTTACCAATACACAGATGTGTGTTAGCACTGTATACTCGGTACTTTCCCGAATCCTGTGAAACAATATCACAGGCATATTACCGAACCCACAACCCTTGCAATTCTAGAGCGACTTTAGAGCAGTGTCAAAACTTACCGATTTAAGGACTGGTAGTTGAGTGGACATCCACCTCTTGAGTTTCTTCAGGGCTTTATCCGGACCTAGTAGAGAGAAACTCTCCGGCCGAACCACGGGGTGGTTCTTCTGCCGATAGCGTGCCTCTCTACCCTCGTCAAACGCTTCAAGGAACTGTGCATAGGAAAGTTTGCCCTTCACTGACTGGACTCCGATTCTACAAAAACACAAAGAATAATTATGTTGAATTAGAACCAAATTTCTGTGTATTTTTCCATTATTTACAGGGCTGTATGCTTCGTTTTTGAAAGGGCAAGGGCACCAAGGCAATTTCTCTTTGGCAAAGGGCACCATATGAGGAAATTGTAAATTTCTACTAGAGCATTTCAAGGGCACCAAGGCAATGACAAGGGGCAACGGAGGCAATCCGTTGCCTCCGTGAAGTATCAGGCCTGTATTTATATTGACTTCTTCAGGGAATTTCTATGGTTAACAATGTAACAGTGACTACATGAATCAGATAGTGGGTCTTACCCCTGGACTCTATTTGAAGAATAGACCCCTAAGTGGGTCTTAGAAAACATTGTCATTCTTGTCGCATAAACAATTGTATCATATATCTTTGAACAATATTAATGACAAGTTTCACCTAGTCACGAAAATCATTGAAACACAACAGATATCTGATTACTGTGATCTGTATCTTCGAGGGCCAAATTCCATAAAGCCTGCAAGCACAAAAAAATTGCAGACCTCAAATCATACCTAGCTGAAATGTGTTACCAGCCGAAATACCACAAAGTTTACATTGATATAACTGGTTCATAACTCTTTCCTTGCTGAACAGCTCTAAATGGCCCAGGACTTTTTAGTGACTTTTAAGGATATCCGAAGGCAAACTAAAATGCCTAAAATTTGAACAAACTGACCAACACCAACCTTTGTAAAAACTCAGAGAATGTGCTGTCATCCACCAGATAGTTGTGGTCCAACAGGACCTTCTGGAGCTCCTTGACCGTAACATAGCCCGTCTTGCTGAGGTCAAGCTGGTTGAAGGCATTCTGAAAGGAGGCGTACTTATCCCGGAAGCGATCCTTGAGGGCTTGCTCTAGCTGGTCAGCCGGGATGAAGGTGGCGTTAGAAGCTTGGTTTATGGTGATGTTCATTCTGTCAGACAAGAAAAATTAAGTATAAATTCATATCCAAACTCTTGTACCAAATCAAAAACACCGTCCGACTGATTAGGGCCCAATTTCAAAAAGCTGTTTAGCAGATAATCTTAGCAAATTTCTTTGCTAAGCTTGGATGAAGGTGGCATTAGAAGCTTGGTTAACGGTGATGTTCTGAGGATGTGAGACAAGAAAAACAATGATGGGTTTGTGGAAGACTGGATTAATATTCAACCACTTGCGTTCAATCAAAAACACTGTTCGACTGATTAGGGACAACTTTCATAAAGCTGTTTAGCAAAAAAACCTTAGAAAATTTCTCTGTTAAGTGAAAAGTGAATGGGGTACCCGTCACAACAATGTAAAATTGATGGAAATGTCGGCTGGTATTATGCTTCTGCTAAGCAAGAGTTTTTGATTCTTAGCAATTTTTGTGCTTACAGGATTTACAAAAATGAGGACCTGTACACATCTCAGAAGAACAGGACAAGAATGAAATGTTTTATCAAGGATTTTGAATTTTTTTTCGAAGGACAAGAATGCCCCCAAGTTTAAAAAACAAGTCATTGGGAAAACACCCTGGCTCCCACTTTTGCTTGAGCAGGGAAACAGACTGCATGAGTCGAGGTACTATACTCACTGTTTATTTAGTTGCGTAATGTGATGGTTCTCCAGAGTCTCATGGGAATCTTCAACGATTCTTCGACTGACTCCAATCTCGTCTCCTGGAGCAAACGACTTGCCCATCATGTAAAGGAAATGTTGATGGTCGATGTAACCCTTGCAGTCAAAGTCATACCTGTGAAGGGGAAAAAAAAACAAAGTTTAAACTATATTCCTTTCCTTATCAATGATTTATAATCTGTAAGATTTATAATCTTGAGGTACATTGCTTGCCAGGTATATATATTTGTTTAGAGAACTTTCTTGCTTTGTATTCTACTACCGCCGAGTAGATTTTCGGAGTTCGGGAGACTTCTCAGTTCTGAAAAGAACTGTCCTGCTTTTTTACTACCACCTGGGCGGAAGGTAAAAAAGCGGCTGGGACTACTACTTTAGCTTTTAGTGGATCGTTATTAACTTCACTACCACGGAGTGAGTTCTTCATTGGTCTCTCTATAAAGTGATGTTTGAAGCTTTGCATAAGAAAAAATAGAGTAGTAAACTTGCAAAAATGTTCACACATTAACTTTGATTGAGTCTTTCAAGAGGCATGATTGGAATGAAGGCATGTACACTTTCTGACAAAAATGACACAACTCACTTTTTCCATAGGAGTTCAAACTCGTCTTTGGTCATGGGTAGCATGAATGTATAGAGTAGATCTCTCAGCTCCTTCTTAGTGATGACTCCGTTGCCGTTCTTGTCGATGGTCATGAAAGCCTTGGCGAGGTCTTGGTAGGTACGCTGAGCCTTGGTCACCAGGATATCGTGAACCTGATCTGCCGCGAGTTGAGCTGGGTCGTGGGTCTTGTTAAACCTGAAAACGGGAAAATGATAAAAAAATATCAGGACCTGGACGTCGAGAATGTGACGACCTGTGGAGAAGATCTTTAGAAACTGATTCATTTTGCATGTCATCCGACAGCAATCTTAAAGAGGTAAAATAATGACAATAACAATAATAACCAGTTTTTATATCCCGCTTTTCACACATGAAGGGCTTCTCAAAGCGCTCCAACATCAATACCCCTTGTCGCTGGGCTATTAAATTAACTCCTTTTTTTAAACCATCTCAGCTCCCTGGGGTGTATACAGCCTGTGCAACAAACATGCGCTACTGAGCTAAATCAATCACATTAACCATCTCTGCCCTTACAGGTACCCATTTACCCCTGGTTGAGAGAAGCAATTATAGTTAAGTGTTTTGCTCAGGGACACGACTGTGACTCGAACCCACACCCTGCTGGAAAGAAACACCATAGCTTGAGTTTGGTACTCTTATCCGGTCGGACGACACCCCATACGATGCCACGCACCCCATAATGAAACAATGCACACAAACAGCCAAGTATATTGCACGCGGCACAGGATAAGATGAGCAACCTCCTCCTGCAATCTAACCTCATGCGTGGTGTTTTGTCATACCTGTGATCAGAGTCCAGCCACTTGTGGCTCCCCGGGGCGTCCACCACCTGGAACCTGTCCAGGAAGTCCCTGTAGCTCAGCTTGGTCCGCTTGTTGATGCCTAGCTTACTCATCAGCTTCTTGAACTCCTCGTCCGAGATGGTGAACATCAAGGTGTCCATCAGACGGCGGAAGTCTTCCTGCTCGACGAGCCCATCGTGATTGTCATCCAACTTGTAGAATGTGGTGCGGAGGCTCTATTATGTGGGTGAGAATTAATGTCAAAGTCTTTGGTTTGGATGCAATTGTTTTTGGTGGATTGTAGGTTTGGATTTTGAGTTTATCACAGGGCCTAATTTCATGACTCTGCTTACCGCCGAATACTGCACTTAGAATCATTATTTTTTGTCAACAGGGCAAGTGCCAAATTTATGCGATAGGTTTGTAAACAAAGACTAAAGGCAGTGGACACTATTGGTAATTACTCAAAATAATTACTAGCATAAAACCTTACTTGGTAATGAGTAATGGAGAGCTGTTGATAGTATAAACCATTGTGAGAAATGGCTCCCTCTGATGTAACGTAGTTTTCCGAGAAACAAGTAATTTTCCATGAATTTGATTTTGAGACCTCAGATTTAGAATTTGAGGTCTCGAAATCAAGCATCTGAAAGCACACAACTTTGTGTGGTGTTTTTTCTTTCATTATTATCTCGCAACTTTGATGACCGATTGAGCTCAAATTTGCACAAGTTTGTTATTTCATGCATGTTGAGATACACCAAGTGAGAAGACTGGTTTTGACAATTACCAATAGTGTCTACTGTCTTTAAACGTGGATTGCGCATGCGCACAAGCAAAAATCCTGTGAAATGCTAATCTGTGAAATAGGCTTGATGTAAGTGCAGAATTCCCTGCTCCGTTGAGTGTTAGCAAACTCTTTGCTAAAGTAAGCGGGGCCATGAAATTGATAAACCACAAGGGAAACTAATTGGGTAAAATTAAGCAAATTTTGTGTTGAACAAACACTTATTGACAAGAGCAGGATTTGAATCAACGACCTCCGGATTAACATGTTGGTGCTCTACCAACTAATCAATTTAGGGTTATGTTGGTAGTCGCAATGTTTTGCTCAACCCAAGAAACTGATTCAATAAGCCACGTAAGTGATAACTGATCGACCGACATTACAAGAGCACCCATGCAGTTTATCAATCCCCATCCTCTCAAACCCTCAATCTGTTCCACCCACTTACCCCAAACGCCTGTCTCATCTTGTTGAGTAGTAGACCCTCTACTTCCCCAGATGTCATACTCTGCGTCAATAGATGCGTATAGCGATAATTGGGTTCCCTCGTGATTTCATCACCAGGACCTCTCATACACCCCCTCTACTCAAACCCTCAATCTGTTCCACCCACTTACCCCAAACGCCTGTCTCATCTTGTTGAGTAGTAGACCCTCTACTTCCCCAGACGTCATACTCTGCGTCAATAGATGTGTATAGCGATAATTGGGTTCCCTCGTGATTTCATCACCAGGACCTCTCATACACCCCCTCTACCCAAACCCTCAATCCAATCCACCAACTTACCCCAAACGCCTGTCTCATCTTGTCCAGCAATAGACCCTCTACTTCCCCAGATGTCATACTCTGTGTCAATAGATGCGTATAGAGATAATTGGGTTCCCTCGTGATTTCATCACCAGGACCTCTCATACACCCCCTCTAACCAAACCCTCAATCCAATCCACCAACTTACCCCAAACGCCTGTCTCATCTTGTCCAGCAATAGACCCTCTACTTCCCCAGATGTCATACTCTGTGTCAATAGATGCGTATAGCGATGATTGGGTACCCTCGTGATTTCATCACCGGGACCTCTCGCTCTAGGATCCTCAAACTGCTCTACAAAGTCTGTGTACGTCAACGGACCACGGTTGAAGCCAACAATCTCACATAGGCTACTGAACTGGTCGTCTTCCATGTACATTCCAAAGGACTTCAAGACCTGAAGTTAGAACATGAAAAGCTGGCTTTAATTATCGTCTTATGGGTAAGTAATTTCGTCAACTCATAGCAGAAAAGGACACTTTTTTTGTTTACTTATAAAAACCGGGTCGGCTCAGGCGAGAACTTAAAATTTTGAAAGGCCCAGTCAGCTCAGCAGAAAGAATTTTTAAACTTAGAATGACCCAGTCAAAGGATTTTTAGTACCAAGAAAGACCCAGTCGGCTCAGGGCAGACAGGATTTATATCCAATTATGCATTTATGCAAGTCTTTCTTTTTTTCATAATAAATATTTTTCATTTTTTTTCCTTGGAAAACAGTCTGTTTACAAATCAGCTGTGTCTGGGCTGATCACACCAAAACATAATCTTTTATGAGTGAAGCCTGGTTCATACTTCCTGCGATAACAATACAAATTTTGACGCCAAAAGTTTGCAACACATAAGTTGCATAAGTTGAAATGAACCAGGTTTTATTGAACTGAGCCACATTGACTGCCCCTCTACCCTCTCCTATCCCACAAAACAATTCCAAGAACACAATTTTCCTCCTCCACCGACCTGTCTGAACTCCTTCTTGTACAGCTTGCCTCGTCGGCTCTTGCAGTAGCGTAAGAAGTTATCTCTGATGCGTCCAGACTTCTGAGCCATTCGATCCTTGAGCTTTATGATCACTTCATCTGCAGACAGTTGACCGGTCCGTTCCAGAGCAGTCAGCTGAACATTCGTCAATCTAAAAAAAAAAATTAAAAAAATTAAAAAAATCAACAAATTCGCAATGTGTTGCTGTGAGGACACAAGAATAGTTCTTTGAGAAAAGACAGCACCAATTTCATAAAAGCCTCTACTTTATGTTCTGCGGATATTTTGATGGTGAATGTGCCTCCAGTGTGTCTTCTTAGTTCCTCCTATCGGGATGTTTGAGTGCGAAAACAGGGCTTTGTGCGTGCTTCTTCTAATGCTTCTTCATTCTTTTAAAGACACACATGTCATGACCAGGACTGGATCCCGTACTCAGCTACAGAAACATAAGAGCTTGAGTCTTGTTCGAAGACCACTCATCCAGTCAAAAAACACTTTTTATATCACTTATTCAGCCATCGCAAACAGGAAAAATACAACAAAAATATTTCCAGATGGGCCTGGAGCAACAAAAGCCATGCACTTACTCTAATCCTTAGACCTGCTGGTCAATGATGTAGATTTATTTCAGGTTAGCATTTCATTTGAGTTACTTTCAACTATTTGTATTGATGGATTGATGGTGTTTTTTTTAATAATGATGAAGACTTTCTGTCTGTTTTTATTTTAGGGTTTTACCCTCTTGCCTTGTGCATTTTTGCCTCCTATAAATAATTGTTACCTTTTATTGTTTTAATGTTAAATATTGTTATCCATCCTTTTATTGGCGCTTGCACTGTTTGTATGCTGAATAAATAAATAAATGTTTTTTTAAAGAAAAAATAACCAACCTGATATCCAAGTCAGCTTGTCTCTGCTGTTCACTTAGATCACTCAGGACCTGTATTCTTGTACTGGGACCAACGAGATCACCAGGGGATACGTCAACACCCAGCTTGGCCAGGAATTCTCCAAATATAATCTTGCCGTCTGGTGATTCCTCACACTGACTCCATAAACTGGTGGGGAAAAATATGTCAATATAATGAAAGTGCTGGTCATTGCAAGTCAAAGCAGTCTTAACAGCACTGGACACTATTAGTAATCAATTACTTAAAAGAATTGTTAGCATAAAAACTTGGTATCAAGTTATGGAGAGCTGTTGGTAGTATAAAACATTGTGAGAAACGGCTCCCTCTAAAGTAACGTAGTTTTTGAGAAAGAGGTAAGTTCTCACTAAAATAGTAAAATACTTCAGACCTTTTGTAAATCATCTGAAAGCACACAAATTTGTGTAACAAGGGTGTTTTTTCTTTTTTATTATTCTCTTGCAACTTCAAATGACAAATTCAGCCCAAATGTTCACAGGTTTGTTATGCAAGTGAGAAAACTGGTCTTTGACAATTACCAAACGTGTCCAGTGCCTTCAAATACTTAAATCAACTTACACATCAAAATGTTCATCCGAGACCGGTAAGACATGACGGTTGATAATTCTCTTCAGGGGTTTGTATCCAATAGCTCCAGTCCCCTCAGGGTCGGCTAGACGGTATGCTGAACTCACACTCTTCCAGTACTCCTCTATCTTCTCTCGTAGAATATCCTCTACAGTGGACCAGGCAAGGTTAGCTGGTGCCCTGTCATTCCACCGATGCTCAGAGTCTAACCATTTGTGACCCTCCTGTAAAAGATTTTATTTAAATGAATCAAGAGTTACACAGACTGGTCGAGTGATTTCTTCTCTGTTTTTCACCCCTGTGAACTCGGTTCATATCCTACATGTTCTAAAGCAGAGTCTTGCTAGTGGAATTGGTTGCCGTATGTCCTTACTTGGTCACAATTCAAGGACTTCCTTATTTTTAGGTTTTCCACCTCTGTGGACCACGATTCAAATCCAACCTCAGACCAGGGCCTTGTATGTGGATTGGGTTTTCAGTTCATGCCTATTCTGAGGTTTTCCCCATTTGGGGTTTTTCCTCCCACATCTAAAACTGAACATTTCTTCTCGTTTCCTACCTATCCTGTTTTTGGCGCTAATTGTGCTGTTGGGTGTGTGTACAAATAAATCAAAATTAAATAACTAAAACTAATATTCTTCAACATCTTCTCTACAAAGATATTTTACGAGCCATTAGTTGCATTCCCAGAAAAATATGATAATAGTTAAAATAATAACAGTAACACACAAGAGCAAGTCTTCTACTTCACTTTCCTGAAGATCATTATTTGAAAATAAAGACCACCATTAATACCAATAACACTAAAAAAAAAATGTAAATGACTTTAGTTGGAGGAGGTCAAAATTTTTCACTCACCTTCGTTTCGCGAACTTCAAACAAATCTAGGAATGTGTGATAATCGATGCAGTTGTCATTGTACGGGTCTAGCTGTGCGACGAGGCCTTTGAATTGCTGCTCATTCAGACGTATGGTAAACTTATCCAAGATCTTACGCAATTCCTTCTTTGTTACCTTGCCATCTCGATTCTACAAAAATGGAAATAAGAAATTAATTAAGAATCCATCCTAGGAAAAATTTAGACTCACTTGTTCATGTTTTGTTTTTTATTGTTTTTCTAGCTCTGTGTTTGATTCTGCTTGTTAAATAAAAGTTTTTGTTCAAACCTCCTTTATTTAAAGTTCAGCCAGTGAAAAATATTTTTAAAATAAAAGGAAATACATGTTAGGTAGGTGCCCTCTTGCTAAAATCTTGATGGTTCAGTGAAAGCTCTACATACACCTACATCTGTGTACATATAAGGCATTTATAAGACACCACTACATCAATAACCAAATTGGGAAAAAACACACTTCTTGAATTTGCATTAAAGAGTCAGATTCTCTGATGGAGATAGTGAGTGCATTCCAGGTTAAGGGAGCAAAATGTGAAAAGGTGCAACTCGATGCAAACTTGAAAACCTTGATAGAGTTAGGTTCCATAAGGCGAGTAGTGTCAGATGCTGAGCAAAGGCTTGAGCAACCAGGGCCCAATTTCAAAGAGTTGCTAAAAAATTACTTAGCATGAAATTTCTTCCTCGACAAAAACAGGATTACCAACCAAATTTCCATTTGTTGCCTATTGCTTGTTACTGGTATTCAGCTGTTGTTTGCTTATCCTGAAAACCACGTGGAAATTTGGTTGGTAATCCTGTTTTTATGAAGCCATTTTTTTTTTTTTTTTATGAAGCAAATTTGTGTGCTTAGCAGCTTTATGAAAATGGGCCCAGGACAGTGGGGAGACAGGCAAGATGATACCCTATGGTTACGTAGAGACTTTGCTGGGATTCAAAAGCCGAGTCTTACCTGATCAAAAGCCAAGAAGGCTTCTTTGATAGAAGGGTACATGTTAGTGACGTGTTTATGGAGGAGTCTTGAGATGTCTTCAACTTCCATCTCACCGTCTCCTTCTCGGATGGGATTCACTCTGTTCATCAAACAGAAAAGAACATTGAGTAAGATTTGAAACGCTACTTGGAGGGAATCAGGAAAATAGTTTAATAGCAACATTCGTAAGCACTTGCAAACTGCAACAGTTGCGTCCTTTATTAACAGGGGTAAGAAGTATTGCTTCTGAAATGCCTGAAACCATGGTCCAAACATTGGAGGTACTTCAGGATGGTGTTTCAACCTTTTGGTAATCCCTGCAGCCGATTTCACAAAACTCTAGAATTAATCCTATCTCGAGTTAGGACTAACTCGTCCTAACATAGGATGGGTTCAATGCGTCCAACGTCTATGGTTACGGAAATTAACTCCTCCTAAGTCCTAAGATTAGTCCTAAGTTAGGAAGGGTAGGTGAAATCGACGGCTGAAGCTATAGATTTTTTGAAACAGTTTCCTCACCACAAAAGAAGGAGATAAAAAGAAGGGTTTTTTTTTTACATTGAGAAAATATCAGCTTCAAATTTTTTCTCGAGGCAGGCAGAAAAGGATGAATTCAGATAAAAGTATGACGTTCCCATCCCTGTATTAACTAGTGTACAATCTTGCTAAAACGAAAACTGTATGAATATTGCATTAGAACTCCCTAGAACCCAACGTACTTGGAGAGACCCCTGTTTCTATACAAGGTCATCAGTGTCAGAGTATAGCAACAAACCCAAAGGCCATATAAAGGCCCTAACCCTGTCGGCTCAGCCTAAATATTGGGCTGTTTTCCCTGGCCCTGAGGATCCTTCTACAGTAAAGCCTTCTTACAAAAATGATACTGGTAATAGTGATTTTTATAAACCAATGCATTTATTGAGTACTAAATTCATTGATAAAATGCTTCACAAGTTTGACATTTAAATAAGTGCAACTCACTTGTGATTTGGTTTGATCGGGATGGTCTGCCCGTTTCCTTCAATTCTAGGATTCTGGAATTTCTCCAGAAAATGTTCCCAGGGAATCTTGTGAGACGCTTTCAGGCCAAACCTAAATCAAAAGAAAAAACAGAAACATTTATTACTGCACTGATTTTTTCAATTTTAAAGGCACTGGCCACTAGCTATTGGTAATAATTACTCAAACAAAATTGTCAGAACAAAAACTTACTAGGTAGCGAGAAATGGAGAGCTGTTGATAGTATAAAACAAAAGCAACGGCTCCCTCTGAAGTAACATAGTTTTTGAGAAAGAGGTAATTTCTCACTCAAATATTAAAAGGCTTTAGGGCCTGGATGAAGTATTATATGATGCATCTGAAAGCACACAAATTCGTCCAGGACCTGTCACAGGGTATTTTTTCTTCATTATTTCATAGACATTCTGCAAGTTGGTGCTGAACGGAGACTCCTTCGGTCAAACAGCTCCTGTTCACCATACTTTGTAGTTCCAAGAACAAGTCACATCACTTTTGCCGATAGAGCCTTCTCGGTATACGGACCCAAACTCTGGAATAAACTTCCCAATCACATCAGGGACACAACATCTATCAACACATTCAAGGCACTTCTTAAAGCCCACTTGTTTCAGGAGGCCTACCATCAATGACTTGTTATTTCTTCTGTGCCTCAGCGCCTTTGAGCAAACTTTTGATTTAGGCACTATACAAATTACGTTTGATTGATTGATTGATATTCTCTTGCAACTTTGATGACCAATTGAGTGCACATTTTCACAGATGTGTTACTTTATGCATACTTTGGGATACACCAAGTGACAATACTGGTCTTTGACAATTTCCAAACGTGTCCAGTGCCTTTACTACACACCCAGGTAAGGGAACAAACGAAGTAGTACTCTTTATCCCGATACAAAATTAACATATTATCTTAAAGTATTATGCTTATATCAGCTTTTTGAAATTTGTTGCAAATCAGATGCATCAACATGTCTCTGATCAGTGTCTGTCTCTTTACCTGTCCATAAGTTGCAGAAATAACTGATCAGACATCGGTAGCGTGAACTGGATTAAGATGCTCTTCAGGTCTTCAAGGGAAACAAAACCGTCTTGTCTCGCATCGAAGGCCATGAACATCTTCTTCAGATTGATGTAGTTTTCCTTCAGCTGCAAAAGTGAAAAACAAGAAAGAGCGCTTGTTTAAGAGTATAAATTGATCTTACTTTGCCTAAGACTTTTTTTCCTTGTTATAGAGCACCATTATTTTTCCGCTGGAACACTTAAAGGGGTACAAGGCAATATTCTTTGCACTTCTATTCAATCTGCCTTGTATGATTGAGATTTCTGCAAGTACTCCCTGCGAATGCGAAGGCAAAGCGACGTTTGATGTCACAGCCATGTTTTTGCTGCGAATGTTTTTCACAAGAATTGAACACATTTCAATTGTTCAAAATTATTTGTTGCGAATTTGTGACGTAAAAATTGGCATCGCGATCGCATTCGCCGGAAGTATAAACCTGGCTTTATTGTTATTAAACTAAGATGAATGCAATTGCGTCCCCCACCTCAGGTTTTTCCCAATGGAGGTCATGCAATGTCTCATAAAACATTGCCTTGAGGACAAACTGTCAGGTTTTTTTAATCCAGGAAAGTTCCTAAGTTTTCAGTAAGTATTGATAGTACTGTGAAATAGAAAACATAAATCATTTACCCGCTTGCGAAGCTCGGCCTCGATTTGAGGGAAGGTCATCCCCCGTACGGTATCATCCGATCCGTTGAATACAGCCAACTGTTCCACTTGTTTGTGTCGATTTTGTTCCTTCTCCGCAAATGACACTAAAAAGTTTAATAACAAAATATATTGGTGATTAGTGTTTTATGAAGAAGCCTGCCCCCAACTGGCCCTGTCTAAGGGGTTGCTCCTGTTTGTAATGGATGGACAACAACTTCAAAGGGCAATCGGACTGTATCTGTCAGCTGGTAGAGGATTTGCCAAGAAATGGGCCCAACTTCTTCAGACATAAAAAACAGGCAGCTCCACCCACACAAGAACCAGTTCACTCCTGGTTGATGAGTAGCAACTTCCTCAAAGTACCTTGCTAAGAAACACAAGTGCCCTGTACGGGTGTGAGCCCCCGTTCCATGGATGTGATAGACTTAAAAAAAAAAAAATGAACTGTGTGTGCAAAGTGTGAACGCTTGTGAGCGCGAAAGCATGTGTGCACGAAGCCTGCTAAAATATATTTTTATCTTTGGTTTTAAAAGTCCTACTCTGCAATCTGGGGCGGTCACTATGGTTTTATCTTCATGTTTTTATGAATTTGATCTTAATTATAAAAGGTACAAAAATAAATAAGAAGAATTTCCAGTTGAAAATAGAGGAATCACATCCCTGACACTCTTATGACTTAATCACTAGACATCAAGCCCAATGCACTAAACTGTTTGTCCACAACAAGTTTAATGAAGATCTTGGCTTCTCATTTGAGAAAAATAAAGTAACCCATCATGTTGACAATTGGGACTCACGTGGTTTGGTGCTCTCCGGGAACATGATATCATGACGTTTGACGTTCACACCGAGTCTCTGGAGAAACTCTCGGTAGTTCACAACACCATTATGATGGAAGTCATACCTGGACCATAATCTAAAAGAGGAACAAAACCAATAAAAATAATCTTCAATTAGGATTAAACACTAGTCTGAGTATTGCAATGGGGCAGGATAAAAACTGCTGCTTCAAATAGTAAAATGTGAACAACTAGGCTGCTAGTTTTACTGGAGCGGGCTGAAGTATAACACGAAATGTAGACTATAGAAATTTGAAGAGAAAAAAATTTTTTTCCCTCCTTGGCCACTTCCAAAACTGTTATTGTAATTTTAAACTCAGATCAGTATGAAATTTGGCCAAGATATTTCCCCTGTGTTACCCCCAGAGACTTGACTATCACTCACCGGTCGTACTGTTCATCTGTCATTCGGAAACAGTAATTCTCGATCACTTTGCGCATCTCGTGTTTTTGGACCTTGCCGTCCCGGTTGTAGTCAAATAAATGCAGGCCTTTGATGAAGTTCTTCAAATTGCCCGCTACCTTCTCTCGCAGTTGTCTCTCCAAGACGTCAATTCCCATATCCTGAGGTGACTTTGTGTAGCTATATCTATATTAAATAAAAAATATGAGTCCACCAAAACATGATTTGTTTTCCTTCAAAGGAACATTACAGAGTTGGTTTTTGCTATCAAAACAGTTGCTGACAGTGTAAGCTTTTTATGTAATCCACCATGTACATAAACTGACAAACATGTAAACAAAATTCTGATCTATTCACACATATTACTATCAAACCTAGACTTGTGGAAAAGTCACTAATGTATGTCGCGGTGATAGCATTCTGACTCTCTTCACAATTCCCGCGACAGCGGCAGTATTCTCGCAAGAGTGCTGGCCCCTGCGAGACTACTGCTCTCACACTGTGCAGTATCATTAAACGGGGAGTAGTCAGCAGCCAGCAGCTTTGCGCGAGAGCAGTGATCTCTTGAGAGCAATATTCAAACATGGAGACCTGAACCATTACGCCAACCCCTCGACTCGATAATCACCACACAAACCATCACTTGTCCACAAGTCTATATCAAACCAAGTCTGAACCTGACTTGTAATATCTGTGGTAAACAAGTAAACACGTAAACAAGTAAATACAAACAGGAAAAGTTTACTGACCTATGACCCGAGGTCATTTTCCAAGACTCCCTGGATCCTTCTCCGCTGCTGGCAAATCTATCGAGGAAGTTACAGTACACTATGGTTCCACTGGCATTCGCTGGTACCTTGGCCACCACGGCATCAAACTGCTCCCTGGTCAGGGGGTGACAGTAGGTGTCTAGGACCCTCCGAAGCTCTCCCTTTGTGATGGTCAGACTCTGATCGATGTCGTAATTCTGGCACGCCTGTATTAAGAGAGATGTGTTCGAGTACATTATAGGATGAATCACCAGTTTCGAAAGAATGGAATGTTTTCCAGCGGACATTTTCTAAACTGGTTTTCAATTTATTTTTTAGAGTGTTAAGCTGCCTTTATTTCAAGTCGGGAAGTATTCTTAATGTCAAATTGTTGTGGGTGCCGTGGGTAATTTCAAGGCCGGCATCTCCCAAGAACACAATTAAAGCTAAATGATGTCTATAGTTACCTGTTTCAAGTCATGGTAGTGCTGTCTGACCTTGTCTCTTATGAGCTGCTCAACTTCAATGATACTGAGTTGGGGATTTGGGGTGAGGGCGACAGGTGATAACGGCGCTGAGGAAGCTGGATGCAAAGAACAATCACAAGTTATTATGAATTGCTCTCGCACAATAACAACATTATATTTATTTGTTTGTTTAGATGATCTTGGTAAAATCATGCAAGAGGATATAACTACCAAGCTGGCAACAGCCAATCTCTCTCATACAAACATTGATTTAAAACATCTTTGATTATAAATTGCACAAATCAAGAAGTTGTGATTCAGTAATTAGACTGTAAAATTCTTGTCATTGTGAAATCAGCCATTAACTTGTAGGAATCAAACCAACAACCCTGTGATTGCAAGTCCTAAAGGTCTACCCACTTGACCATGGGTACTATCAGTTTACTGTTTTAGGTTTAGGCGAGAGGGGACTTTTCAATTTCATTTCAACAACAAACTTTAAAAGGCAACTGACATGGTTAAAACCATTGGGGGAAAGAGAAAGAAAGAAAATATAGCTCTTCACTACAAATCTAAATTAGGTTATGATACATTTGAAATTCATAATTTTTATCTGATCATTTTGTTGCCTCCATGAAGTATCAGGTCTGAACCAAAGAGTTATATATAAGAACTAGAGGGCGCACGAGTGATGCTTCGTGCACAAACGCCACGGGACCACAAGATGACAAGCGCGTCATTCTGCACGCCCGTTGAATATGAAATATACGTTTGAGTTTTTTTTATTGATCGCTCACGCGATGCTGTTTGTTCAACTTACAAAATGGCCGCACAAACACACGCTGTGAGATGCCAGTTTTGTCAACTTAGAAAATGGCCGCCTGCGCGCATGCCGGAGCGCATATATAGGCTAGTGCGTCCTCTAGTTCTTATATATAACTCTATGGTCTGAACCCATCCCTTTATTGCAATGATTGTGTCCTCCTTTTTGCTTGAATTTTTTTTCAAAATTTCACATCTTCCTTGCCTCTTGATGGAGCTCTTTCTTCTAGGCGACCATATTCAAACGATCCTCTGGATGCTCGGCTTCCAGGAGTGCGTAATCCATTAGACGTCTTGAGGATATCCCTTGGTGTAAACATCACTCCTCCTGTATTTGGGCGGAGACCTCCCATACTAGATCCTATAACCAAGGGAGACGCCATCTTGTGTCAGGGACGACTAGAAATTTATAGAATCTGGTTGAGAAATAAAATAAATTTAAACAATGTTATTGTTCTTGTATGGCCGGTGTATTTTTGTAATATTATGAATAGTTTAACTGTTTTTGACAATCATTTGTGAGAAAAAAATCACTTGGTAGATCCAAGGTCCAAGTTCCAAAGTCTGAGGCCAGACCTCAACAGCATCCTGTGCCAATTGCCACAGACAGTGAGTGATACCCTTAAAAAACACCAGCAATTTACTTAGTGTCTTGTTAACTAGTGTTATGTTAGTGTTATTTGTCATCGGTTGCCTTGAAAGTTGTATTGGAATTGTAAAAATTTTACATTTAACATGTTATTATTGTTAGGCTAGTTAAATAAATAATAAAATTAAATGTTTGATTAATTAATAAAGATTAAAGTCGTTTGCAACTGCAGAAAACGTCACTAACAAGTGATGTACCTCCCAATTGTTGCCCTTTTATTTAAGAATATAGCTTCATCTGAATCCCAAAGTTGTGGAACTGCCCGACGTAGAACCGGCAGGTGTCAGGACACTTCGTACCTTTGCCACTTCGTACCCTGGACACTTCGTACCTTTTGAAGGTACGAAGTGTCTTTGGACACTTCGTACCTTGGACACTTCGTACCTTCCCTTGAGACACTTCGTAACCTCCCGTGAGACACTTCGTACCTTCTCACGAGACACTTCGTACCTTCAGACGAGACACTTCGTACCTTCAGGATTTCTGCATAGTTTCTGAATTTTTGCATCAACCTGAAGGGTCACATTGCTAGTGTTGCCAATAGACTTATTGCACCGATTGATTACTTAATAATAATATTACGTGTTTCGACAATCCATGTAGCTGTGAATTAAAGAATTAAACTCAAATGGTGTTTTATTTGTTTACATGTTGACCGATAGTGATGAGTAGGCTATGAAGTAAAAATGAATCAAACCCAAATGTTTTTTTATTTAATTATTTATCCACTGATTATGTTGCGCTTCGTGATGAGTATGAAATAAAAAAGAATCCAAATAATGTTTTATTTATTTACATGTTGAAGAGATAGTGATGAGTAGGCTATGAAATAAAAATGAATCAAACCCAAATGGTGTTTTATTTAATTACTTGTCAACTGATTATGATGCGCTTCGTGATTGATGAGTTGGGGTTTTTGCAAACCAGTGGTTAACAAAACATTAACAGCTAATGACCCATTACAGCAAATGACCCATTACCACCACTTAAAAACTGGTATTCCATCTTTTCCTATATATCCGGAAACATCGGATGACGTAATGTACACCGGGCCTCAAAAACTTCCAGCGGAGCGGCGCCCTCTATGGCTGACTGGAACGAATGGCTGATCCGCACGAATGTTACAATATTAAATTATGATATTTTAAACTTCACACTGACAAGGACTTTCACATTTTAGACATTAATAACAATTCATGAGGTATTCAGTTATATACTTTTATAATTTTACTGAAGGTACGAAGTGACTCGGCTGACGGTACGAAGTGACTTATCTGATAGTCACTTCGTACCCCGCCCACGGTACGAAGTGACCAATTTGGGTACGGTACGAAGTGTCCCGAAGGTACGAAATGTCCAGGGTACGAAGTGGCAAAGGTACGAAGTGTCCGACATCCAACCGGCAGCGCAGAGTGGCCCAGTGCAGTGGTGGGCCAGTGTGCCGCGTAGTATCGGGAGATGCAGCGAATCCCGATGCAGCTGCAGCGTGTGTGTGTATGTCGATGTGATGTGATAAAAAATACCCCCATAAAAACAACACATCAATTCCAGATCATAATATCCATTATAAAATGTTCAAAAGTTTAGACCATTTTCACTTACTTTCTTAATCTGCAGTGCAACGATCAAAACTTGTCACCAAGGCATTGTTTTTCTTCCGTCAAATGGGCTAGATTTTATTTATTTCTCTGTGTGGTCGTCTGCTCCGGCTAAGTTTTGACGGGAAGTTACACAGTTGGTACCCCGTACACCAGCAAGCCCATGCTAAGCTATACGTTGAGAGTCAAGGGAGCCAACCAAACAACAAGTTGCCAGTGGTGGTGGTACCACCCACGTGATCAATCAGTTGATTGAGTGGTTGCTAGGCAGTAAAGTGCATATGAGAGATCTAGCTCAATGCATAGAGATCTAGCTCGGAGTCGAGTGGGTTGGCCACACATTTTATTAAGCTGTTCAATGCATGCATTGCATTCAGTAACCAAATATAAATTCATACAGATTTTATGACCATAGAGCAAGGACAAAATAAAACAAAAACCAACCATGTTGGTCAGTAATACCACCTATAAACTTGCTTGTTTTATTGTGCTAAATAATTTTATGTCACACTCATCTTAACTTCTAGGGAGGTTCTGGCAAATTGTCCATATCCAACCTTGGCCCAATGTCATAGAGCTGCTAAGCACAAAAATTTGCTAAGCATGAAATTTCTCCCTTGATAAAAACAGGATCACCAACCAAATTTCCACATGATTTTAGTCAGGACAAGCAAAAGGCATCTGAACACCACTAAGTAACAAGCAACATATGCAACGAATGGAAATTTTGTTGGTAATCCTGTTTTTATCAAGGATGTAATTTCATGCTAAGCAAATTTTTGTGCTTAGCAGCTCTATGAAATTGGGCCCTGTTAGTTACGCAAGCAATGGATCACGCCTAGATAAAGAAAAGCAATAGAGTTTATTTTTTATTTTTTGCTTGATAAATCAAAAGTTGAGACAAAATAACAATTTCATATTATAATAATAATAATAATAATAATAAGACTTGTAATGCGCACATATCCACCCTGCTGGGTGTTGTAGGCCTACTTGTGTATAGGCCTAATACAAAATATGAACTTGTTATTTTGGCCCAATTTCATGAAGCTGTTAAGCAGAAAACACTGCTTGACTTAAGTTCGTTGCTAAGCAAAACTTGAGTCGGGCACCAGCCACAACTATGCAAACTTAATGTAATTTGGGCTGGTAACCTGATTCTGCTAAGCAATGCTATTCTGTGTTTAGCAAATTGTTGGGCTTACAAACAGGCTTTGTGTCATTGGGCTCAGAACTTAAAGCCATTGGACACTTTCGGTTCAGAAAAAAAAATAAAAGTTCACAGATTTACAAATAACTTACAGGGTTTACAGAAGGCAATGGTGAAAGACTTCTCTTGAAATATATATTCCATGAAATGCTTTACTTTTTGAGAAAACAGCAAAACAATATAAATTCTCGTTAACGAGAATTACGGATTTACTTTAAACACATGTCATGACACGGCGAAACGCGCGGAAACAAGGGTGGGTTTTTCCGTTGTTTTCTCCCGACTCCGATGACCGTTTGAGCCTAACTTTTCACAGGTTTGTTATTTGATATAGAAGTTGTGGTACACAAAGTGTGGGCCTTGGACAACACTGTTTACCGAAAGAGTTCAATGGCTGTAAGTGGGATCAAAAACAACTGTTGACAAATAAACAACAACATATACAGTTCAAGAACCAGCACAAACTTTCAAATTGTTTCAATATATTGTTTTACTTTTAATACTACATTCATTGCACACTTTAGTCATATACTGCTTATATGCTTTACTGTAATACCTTAGGAAAGACAAGGTTCAATGCCACCTCGCATGATGTGGCCGATTTGAAACGGGGACATCACCCTCAGATTTTGCTCACAAAATTTCTAAAGCAAAAATGAGCTCTGTTTGCGGTCATTCTGTGTGTAGAATATCTCTTTGTTTTTTATTCAACTAACGCAGAATAAAAATAATTAGCAAGACAAGTTCTCAAGAACAAATCTAATCTACACAGAAAAGAAGATGTTGTATACACATGGTGTTTAACCACAAACTGAATAAGTACACCTATCAACAATAGTAAACCAAGTATAAAAGAAAGAGTAAAAGAAAATCATTAGTAAACAAATTGTTTACAATTTTAAACCTTTGCCAGCATTGGCTCAAAACCATTACATCACTCTTAATGATTTTTTAACAATCCTGCACAAATACTGCTTCATTTTTTGTTTTAATACACTTTATATGCACATCATCTTGTTTATATACAGACACATATATTTGTTACATGGTTCCACATTTTGGTTCTTTTCTGAATTTTTTTTAAATGACTCCACAATAACGTCTCAAATCACAATCAGCCTGTAATTTTTTTCGATTAAAATTTATAAAGTTTAATCCAATTAGGAAGATTGTTTGCCTTCAACATCAGGAAGCCTTTAATAGTTTCTAAATTGCCTTGGCAAGATTTAAGCCCATCTGAAGCCAAAGATGCTTTTACCTTTACACGTTAACTTAAATAAAAGGTTCCTACATTCCTGGAAGTTGGAATACTTATAGACTCATAGTCTGTATGAAGATTAAAGGGGCACGTTGCCTTGGACAGGGCGAGTTGGTCTACAAAAAAAGTGTTGTAACCATTTGTTATGAAATGCAGATTATGGTTAGAAAGATGCTTCAAAAGTAGAATACAATGATCCACAGAAACATGCGAATTTACTCTGCGAACTAACACGGTCAGCCATTTTGTGCAACGTGTCCCTTTAATGACCTCTGCTCCAAACAGGCCCCTCCACCCATCCACTGCTGTCTTACTACAAAAGACAGAAGTCATAAATTAAATCACAGTACAGTTTACATGTTGTTACGTCAAAATAAAAACTAAACTGACTTTATTCAAGACATCTTTCCACTGGAAAAGTATGAATCCCATTCGGAAAACTCAATTGGATTTTTTTCTGGGGCCAATTTCATAGCGCTGCTTAACAGTAAGCAAGTTTACGTGCTTTATAGCGGAAAACTTGCAAAGGTGCAAGCGTATTTCACAGGTTAGCAGAAGAATTGGGCGCCCATATTGTGCGTTTACCATGGATTTGCATTGTGACTTCATATATTTTCGTGCGGTAAGCACCGGAAGGTTAGCATGCCTTTCTTGTGCTTACGGTTAGCAGCGCTATGAAATGGAAATCGCACAGTAAGCAAAAAATCGGCGGCTAAGCAGCACTATGAAATTGGGCCCAGGTCAGCTTTTCTTTTTTAGTACATTTTTACATACACAAATTACTAGCACCGCACAAGTACTCTCCATTAATCTCTTATTAAAAACATTAACACAAAACTTACGAAGGAATAAATATTAAATACGCTCTTACAAAATATAAAAAACTAAATTAAATAATAATTATTGTCTAATTAACAAGGTGAGATTTTTTCTAAATAAAACCCTTTAGTGAAGGCTGGTAATACTAAATAAAGCCACATGATAATTATACCGTTTTTCTCCAAAGTGCAATGTCCTCTGGAATCAAAGTCCTAACCTTGATATCCAAGGCTGGACCATTCCACATTTTTAAGAAGGGGTGGGTCAAGTCCAAGAGATGTTTAGACTTTTTATTTTAGGGCTGAACAATATTTTCACTAGTATACTTCATGCAGGAAATTAAACAGAAACACTGACCTACCAAGATCTAACCCTCTAATAAAGTGCAGTCTCGTCCACATGTCTTGCTGATAGACTGTGCTAGGTTAAATGCAGTTCCCAACAACCCTGCCCTCTGCCAATCAAACGCATTGGCTACCTGCGGTGCCAGTAAATATACATGTAGTGGTACCTTTCCCCCTGCTAATCAAACGCTTTGTCTTACGGGGGTGCCATGAACTAATTGTACCTTTTCGTCATTCATTGGGGGTACCTCCCTTACTCAAAGGTTTAAATAAATCTGCACAAATAAACTAACAAACATAAGCAATGGAAGGACACAATATTTAAGATTTTTAAATAAAGGAGTACTTTATAATGAAATGACATCGAATTTAAATTATTTCAAAGGTGGGTATCTTGTATTGATTGTAAATAGTGTATAAGTATTCTTATACAGACTAAGCGTGATTATAATAATAAAAAACTATGTAAGATTCAGAACTCCAAGGTTGTGTTCTTGTGTTTGTCACCGACCTTATGGTGTTTTATATTAACTAAAAATTTAAAATGTGTTCAAAAGGTGACTTTGAGTCTGACATAAATGTTCATCAACTCTGTTGAGTATTGAAGTGTACATGTACATCCACAATACCAAGAATATATGTCTTCTACTTAGCCTGTTAAAATAAAAAATAAACAATTTAAATGCTAAACTGCATTGCCATGAACATCAGAAT
The DNA here is from genome assembly GCF_902459465.1 of Asterias rubens. Lineage (NCBI taxonomy): Eukaryota > Metazoa > Echinodermata > Asteroidea > Forcipulatida > Asteriidae > Asterias > Asterias rubens. The sequence goes on from NC_047067.1 coordinate 8,771,758, forward strand.
AGGTGAATACCACCGGCACTATATAAATGCCCAATGCTGTAAGTATTTTTTTAATAAAACTAGCAAGATATCAGACACAGCAACGTGCTTTATTTTTCTAATTAGCTGGTTAGCTGTTTCAGCTGAGCAAGATTGTTGCTGTGCTGAGCAAAGTGCTTAGCAAATTCTTGAGTTTAACAGCTTTTTTTAATATGAAATCAATCCAAACAGTGACTGTTATTTTTTCGCATTTCAATTCACCATTTTGTAAAGACATTACTGATGAAAATCTCATCATGGAATATATTTACTTCCAATTGTGAAGACTGAAACGGTTTTTCTTTTTGGAAATGGAAAGTAATTGGTCCATCTATTTAAGATTTTTTTTTCCGTTAAAGGCACTGGTAATTTTCAAGGACCAGTATTCTCAATAGGTGTATCCCAACATTTAAATAAAATAACAACTTTGTGGAAATTTTTGCTCAATTGGTAGAAAATAATGAAAGAAAACACCCTTGTTGCACAAATTTGTGTACTTTTACAGATGCCTGTGAAAGGCTTCAGGCCTAAAGTCTTTCTCAGATTCAAATATTTTAGTGAGAATTACCTTTTTCTCAAGAAATTACCTTTTTCTCAAAAACTATGTTACTTCAGAGGGAGTCATTTCACACAATGTTTTATATGACAACAGCGCTCCGTTGCTCTTTACGAATTAGGTATTAATGCCAGTATATATTTTGAGTAACTACCAAATGAGTCCAGTGCCTTTTACACCTCATTCAAAAGTTTGAGTACGCAAATAACATAAAAACATGAAAATCAATTCAAAGCACCTGTTGATTTCTGATCTCAGCCAATCAGATTACAGCGTAAACTGGAAGTCCAGCCCACTACTTGTGGGCAACTTGTCCGGTAATAGCTTGTCGAATTTCTCATTCATGTGGACAGTGAAATAGTACTTCCAATACCCAACGCGATCCTCTGAAATTGACAAAAAGAAAAAAGACCATCAAAATGTTTTAATTTTAATAATAGTCGGTTTTACATGCCGCATCCGAATGGCTTCTCAAAGCACTCCAACATATCATTACCTTGCGGTCACTGGGTCATTTATTTCATTCCTTAAACCATCTCAGTTCCCTGGGGAGTATAAAGCCATTGCAACAAATATGCACTACTAAGCTAAACCAATCACAAGAACTATCTCTGCCCTCACAGGTGCACATGCCATTAACCCAGCCCTGATACTTCACGACGGCAACGACGGCAATTGCCGTCGTTGCCCCTACCGATTGCCGCAATGCCCTTCAAAAAACCAATTTTTCACGGCAATGATTGCCGTGCCCTTTTCTCATCATTGCCGCCGTGCCCTTCCTCCCGAAAACAAATTATATTCAACGTTGTCAAAGTTCGAAAATAAGCCCCAAAGTCCCGATGTCTGTGTAAATTTCACGCAACGAAATATACCCCAATTTCACGCACGTAAGGCACAACAGCAGATTTCAGGCCCGTTAGTCGTTGTTCTTTGCGTGCGACAAAAAAAATACTCGAAACATCGAACGCTAGAGGGCGTTTCGGAACAGCGATAGCGTGAGATTAAACGCCCTCTAGTGGTAAAATTACGCGAACCAACGCTAAACGCCTTGAGAAAAAGACTCGACGTGTCTTTGCATGCTGGGATAGTGGTTTTCCCCATGCTTGGTACATGTGATGTACCATCATGTACAGCATAGGCGTCGCGCACCGCATGATTTATTCTGTCAACATCGTGTCAAAATGGAGCAGTTACGTGGGAATTTTAGCGTCTCTACGAAAAACTACACAACGTGCATGACCAATAGTAGGATTACGTATGAACAAAAATTATTTATTGTGTATTGTAAGTAGTTGGTCTTTATTTTGTTGAATTAGATGAATGCTTTCTTTTTTCATTGGGTAACAGTTAGATTAGAAAATGGAAAAATTGGAAGAACTATTTTTTACAGGCAACTCGGAGTTTTTTTTTCAAACTGCCGTCGTGCCCTTCGCAACTTTTTATGATTGCCGTGATGCCCTTCCAAATTTTTGAAAATTGCCTTGGTGCCCTAAATTTTTACAAAAAGTCAAGGCAAAACTGCCGTGCCCCTTAAAAGCCGAAGTATCAGGGCTGTTAACCCCTGGGTGGAGAGGAGCAAATAAGTTAAGTGTCTTGCTCAGGGACACAAGTGTCTCGACCGGGAATTGAACCACCACTCTGCTGAACAGAAACATCAGAGCTTGAGTTCAGTGCTCTTATAAGCTCAGCACGGACACCAGAGAGTAAAATCTTCAAAACTGAATGTCAGACCCAAAAGAAAGACATTGCAGGGTTTAGGGACATATATCGGTATGCAGACAGTAAAAGACGGACAATCCCTGTCAAATGTTTGATTCCTTGATGAAATGGCGGTCTTGATGAAATGGCAGTATATCAAACATTTTGGTATTGTATTGTGTTGTATTGTATCTAAACAATCAATGACTATAGAACTTACCTTTGCGATTGTACATCATTTCTTCTTCAAAGTGTGTGCAGATGTCTTTAAGAGCCTCAGGTGTTAATGGTCGCTCCAGGAAGTTTGCCAACTGCTGTACGCTTGAGCTTGTACTCTGAGGACAAAACAAAAAGACGCCAGATCGTTGTCAGGGTTCTGCCCACAGTGGTCGGTGCCGGAAAACTCACCCAATTCCCGAACCACAACTGGAAGAATTTTCTCTGTTCCCGACCACCACACACTTTCAAAACCTTTAAATTACACTCGAAATTCATTTCAAAGGTTTTCAACAAAATGTAAAATTGGGTATTTACCAGTGACAAATAGTAAACAAAGCCATCAGTTTTGAGAAATTTGAGTCTATTCAATCTAGCAATGGTTTCTTGGAAAACATTTTTCTACCACTGGGCAGAAATCTGCATTAAAGGCACTGTACACGTTTGGTAATGGTCAAAGACCAGTGTTCTCACTTGGTGTATCCAAAAATGGTGAAAGAAAAAACTCACCCGTGGTTGACGAATTTGTGTGCTTTCAGTTAGGAGTAAAAGACTTCTAGCGAGAAGTCTTTTATTATTTTAGTGAGAAATTACCGCTTTCTCAAAAGCTACGTTACTTCAGAGGGAGCCGTTTCCCACAATGTTTTATACTATCAACAGCTCTCCATTGCTCAATATTTGTTTTTAGTAATTACTAAACAGGTACCTTCCCTTTAACTTGATATTTGGTATGAAGTTAAAAGTGATATGAATATGTTTATAACTTCAAGTGAGATGTGTGTACAGGAAATTTTGGGATCTCAAAAAGCTCAAAGGTAGAGTTTTTTTCATTTGATTCCGGTCTTGTCACAAATTCTCTGGTCCACAAACAAGTTTTGAGCAACCAGCCTTTGCTGTCTTGTGTATTTTTTCACCAATTTCGAGTCTTGAAATGTATTAAGCAAATTGTATTTATTTCGACATGCTTACAGCAAGTAAGTCCATATCAGTGCATAGTTTACAACAACTTTTAATGGATAATTTGCCTAAGAATTCAACTTACCGAACGAACGTCTTCATATTTAAGGAAGAGAAAGTTGTCCTCTTTCCTATGGTCCCACCACTCTAGGACATGCTTGAAGTAGGAACCATATCCCACTGACATAAAACAAAAGTTTTTAACTTGTTTAGTTCATTAAATCTATAAACCAGGGCTCGCCCTTAACACTAAATGTTGAACTCCAAAGGTTTTTGTATGGTAGCAGAGTTGGCAGCAAGAATTTTTTTGCAAGAAGTCTAAGTCAAGTCACAAGTCAATACTGAAAATTACAAGTCAAGTCACAAGTCAAAAAAATAGTGACTCGAGTCCGAGTCACATGACTCGAGTCAAAAACTCTGTATGGTAGTAAAAAAGGTGCACAGATCTTGGTACTGTTGCATACACCATGTGAAATCATTATTTCCGGCTGACAGTTAGTTCAAAATCCACCATCCGAAACTAAATTTCTGTGTTTTGATGCGTGGACAATAAAAGGTCTAATCTAAACTTTCTAATCTAATCTAATCTAACCTTACATTTGCTATTGATGAAGCGATAAAAGAATTGATGGAAAGTTCCCTTGTAGTGCACCATACGAACGGTCCGGTGGAAATCATAGAAGGAACACATGACATCCTTTGGATTCCTGGCTATGTAGATGACCTTTGACACAATGAAAAGGATTGAACAATACAAACATTAAAAAGGCCAAGTCGAACTGCAGCGTTAACGAACGATAACGATCATGATGCAAAGAGAACACATTCTATTGGCTGAATTGCTCCACGCAGAATATGCACACACTAATTCAACCAATAGAATGCATTCTCTTTGCGTCGTGATTTTTTCCTTATTGCTGCAGTGTGACTTGGCCTTACCCCTCCTACTTCGTACTTTTATTTTCTCGCAAGTTGACCACCCCTTGGAAACAATTCAGCGGAACTATCTGCATACTGTGCAGATGCATTCACCACATGGTTTACAAATTGTGCTTACCAGAATAAAGTTACCATCCAAAGTAGCATGTCACATGTGACTGGTATCGTGCTCATTTCTGCTAAGCAGAAAATTGTTAAGCAATAATTTCTACTTAAAAGCAGCTCTATTAAATTGGGCCCTGTTGGAAAAACTCTAGACAACCCCTTACCTTGCATTCCTTGTTCTTGACACCATCTGGCAGCAACCCATATGGCAGATGTGACTTGATGTAGCGAGGCGAGGGCAGGCTCTTGAGGGTCTCCAGCCCTGGACTTGGCGCCTCCAAGAAAGGGATAGCATCCTCTACCGTCTCAAGACGAATATCAGTCTTACGGAGGTCACCTCCCTCAAGAAGGAGGTAAATCAGATCTTGTAGCCACACCCCTGGGAGAAAAACACATTTTAGATCACTTTAAAACCCATAATGTAAGTACTTCAGAGGCACCTGACTAAATGGAAAACAACATGTTGTCTGTAAAAGAAATAAAAACTATCCCGATCTTTTTGGTCAAAAATGAAAAATACAAAAATCACAAACTCAAAAACACATGAAAGAGTTGATGATAATAATGGTGATAAATATTTGTCACTACAAAATGCAAAAAAAATAAAAAGAAGCACATACTGAAAATGAACATCATATTCATGGGAAAGCATACCACAGACCTGTATCTTGGACCTTGGTGCAACCATTTTGTTTTCCTCCAATTAAAGCAATGCAAACATACTGAGGGCTATAAGCAATCTTACAACTTTTTGGGATATGACGCACACCCAAAAGGTAATAATCAGGCCTTTGCAAAATGAAAAGCTCGCATGGCAAACTTCAAATATGAATCCAATGTCCAAGGAACACTACCAAACTATACAAATTTTACATGGGCCTTTGGGCTTGCTTACATAGGTCTACTCAAAGCCAACAAACAAATACTTTACCACATTCATGCATGCAAGCTACTTCACAAGTGCCCGAATATTGTACATGTACGCATCTCAAAGGATTGAACAATGGGTATATTTAAACATCACAGGGTGTACTCTTGGCTAGTGCATTCCTGGCAGTAATCTGAAAACAGTCAAAAATGAGGAGGTTGAAAAAAATTGAAACAAATACATAGAGATCTTACACAAAATAGAAAACAATATCGATTTACAAGTTTTATTTAAATGCTTGCTTATAACCAAATCAGAGCAAGCCACAAAATGCTATATTTCCCCGGCCACAGGAGGTACAGCTGGGATTTTAGGGTTACTTTTCAGGGACAGCTGAGGGGTGAGGCTGAGCTCATCAAACAGGATTTGGTTATTCTGCAATAACGATATTAATCGTATGAAGTAACTTTCATGTACCGGTAGTATAAAAGGAAGAATCCTGATTGATTATTCCAGCCCAGATTTGTGGTTGTATTGTGCAGCTAGCTTAAAGGCAAGAACGGTTTCATGCTAATAATTATTTTGAGTAATTACCAATATTGGTAATTATTAGCATAAACCAAATAATTATTTTGAGTCAAAATAATTATTAGCATAAAACCTTTTTTGGTGACGAGTAATGGGGAGAGGTTGATGGTATAAAACATCGTGAGAAACGGCTCCCTCTGAAGTGCCATAGTTTTTGAGAAAGAAGTAATTTTCCACGAATTTGATTTCGAGACCTCAGATTTAGAACATGAGGTCTTGAAATTAACCATCTAAACGCACACAACTTTGTGTGACAAGGGTGCTTTTTTCTTTCATTATTATCTCGCAAGTTCGATGACCGATTGAAGGGTCATTCCATGTCAAATCAACCAGTGGTCCCCAGGTGACCCCCTCAGATTTTGATGAAACTTCATCAGAATGATTGGATGTGGCTCAAATGAACACATACAAAAAAGCTAAGTCATACTCCATGTCGTTTTCGAGATATGATCCTTTGAAATTTGGTCGAGGCAGCCATTTTGTGCGCGCGCGAGTCGCAAAATGTGTTTTTTGTGATAATTTCCGACTTTGAAAACTCATAATTTAGATTTTGTACCAGGTAGAGAGCTCAAACTTTGTATTCCATCTTACTTTTTGCCAAATTTCATGAATCTGCACTCAATTTAAATGTATCTCCTTTAATTTTCTAGTTATGGTCACCCAAAGTAGGCACTTTAATCAGCCGAAAATGTTTTTTGTGATAATTGGGGTCACCCTGTGCCCACATGAGGGGTCAAATGAAACCTATATTCCCTAGTTATTATTTATGGGTGCATGTCTTTACCCATAAGCAATTATAAGCTCACCAATGCATTCATTTAGAAATAGCATGGACCCAAAGTTGGTTCCAGCCAGAAAAAGGTCAAAAAGACCCCGCCCGTCTTGACCCCGGTTGACCCCGCGATCAATTGAAACACTTTTTGAAATTGATACCAGTTAAACATATATATTATATCTACTTATACACCAATTTTCAGCTTTGGCACTCAACTCCTTCATGGTGTGGTGGCAATTTGAATATTATATGTTTTTGGCACATTTTATGGTAATATCATACAGTATACATGTACATGTACATTCATGTACACATGTACAATACATGGTAATAAAGTTTGAAGCTTGTGTAACTGTTTTTGTTCTGGCTAGCAAAATAGTAAGTTTATTTGTGTTATTGTTTTTAGAAATGGGTTGATGATGCATGTTTTCAACTGCAATAAATAATTTAAGACAGGTACCTCAAAGTGCTGCAAAAATCTCCTAAACACACACAAAATATTGGAACAATACCACAGTATGGAACCATACCCCAGTATACCGTGTGGAGTTTCACTTGAAAAATGGATCAAACCACACAATACAAATTAAATCTGCCAGTACTTAACACTCACTGTCTGTCATATTCTTCTCTGGTTTATACCCAACCCCAGTCCCCTTTGTTTCCTCCATGCTATATACATGTTTATGCTGGTTAAACTTTCCAATCACATGGTTACCTCATTTGCATAAACGCTGGTATTACTTTCTATACACTACTTTTTTAGAACAATACTTCTCTAATGTGTATCACATGCAAACACTACTTTCTCAAACAAAATATGTACTTGTGTATAATGCAGACACCACAGATGCCAATGCATTGGTGTTACTTTTTGCTAGCCAGAAAAAATAAGTTACACAAGCTTCAAACATTTATTACCATGTGTTGTATGTGTACATGAATGTACATGTACATGTATACTGTATGATATTACCATAAAATGTGCCAAAAACATATAATATTCAAATTGCCACCACACCATGAACATGATGAAGGAGTTGAGTGCCAAAGCTGAAAATTGGTATATAAGTAGATATAATATATATGTTTAACTGGTATCAATTTCAAAAAATGTTTCAATTGATCGCGGGGTCAACCGGGGTCAAGACGGGCGGGGTCTTTTTGACCTTTTTCTGGCTGGAACCAACTTTGGGTCCATGCTATTTCTGAATGAATGCATTGGTGAGCTTATAATTGCTTATGGGTAAAGACATGCACCCATAGATAATAACTAGGGAATATAGGTTTCATTTGACCCCTCATGTGGGCACAGGGTGACCCCAATTATCACAAAAAACACTTTCGGCTGATTAAAGTGCCTACTTTAGGTGACCATAACTAGAAAATTAAAGGAGATACTCTTAAATTGAGTGCAGATTCATGAAATTTGGCAAGAAGTAAGATGGAATACCAAGTTTGAGCTCTCTACCTGGTACAATAACTAAATGATGAGCTTTCAAAGTTGGAAATTATCACAAAAATCACTTTTCGCGTCTTGCGCGAGCACAAAATGGCCGCCTTGACCAAATTTCAATGGGTCATATCTCGAAAACGACATGGAGTATGACTTAGCTTTTTTGTATGTGTTCATTTGAGCCACATCCAATCATTCTGATGAAGTTTCATCAAAATCTGAGAGGGTCACCTGGGAACTTTTCTGAAAACTGGTTGATTTGACACGGAATGACCCTGAACTCAAATTTTCACAGGTTTGTTATTTTATGCAAATGTTATTTTATTTTATTTTATTCAACCTTGTTGAAATACACCAACTGTGAAAGCTAGTCTTTGAGTTTGACAATTACCAATAGTGTCCACTGCCTTTAACAACATTTTGTTTCATTATTCATCACAGTTAGCGTTGATGTATCCGGCAGGATATTTTGCTGACTTTATACCAATGGAGATGGAGACTCTGGAACTCACTCTCCTCGGCTGCTGTGAACAGCGCAACGCTAGCTAAATTCAAGGGACATTTTTAATATAAGCAATGTTTGTGTAACCATTGTCAATACAAATGGCAATCATGCAATAAGGTTTATCACGATTCAGAAACGCAATGCATTGTGGGAAGGAATATGGGGCGGTTTCTATGCAGTTTCTACGACTCGCGCACGCAACGCCATTACCTTTGTGTGGGTTCAACAGCGCCCTCTCTTGATATTTTGCTATTCGCGATAAACCTTATGCCAATGCAATGGCATTGCTTTGGAAATAAACATACTCCCACTAACACAGTGTACTTCATCAAGTGTTGTTCATAAAAATGAGCTGTTCAATTATTATATCAAGATCCTACTTCCATACTTAACAATATACAACGTGCATCTCACGAAACTTCACCCCCCCCCCCCGCCAACTCCGCCCCTTCCATTTTCTGTCAGCTGTCAAAAAACAACCACCAGCCGGGCAAATGGGCAAAGCAAAATGAGAGTTCCTGAGCACGCCCAGCCACCTACCTGCTCGTGGATAACTCACAATCCACACGTCATCTTTTCTCACAGGGAAGCTTGCCACATCCTGCATCTTTCCTCTGCAAAATGGTGGTAATCTAACCCCGTCGACCACATAATATTGCATGATATCGTACTCATCGTCAATGGCTAATTTGGTCGGCGATTCGGGTGAAGAGATCTGCGCCATCTTGAATCTAGAAACTAACGTGTGGGGGCGCCCCTTACTACTTCTTTTTGCGGCCGCAACTTTTTTTTGGCGGCCGCAACTTTTTTGGGCCGCCACTTCTTATCTTGCGTCTGTAAGTAGCGTTTGTAAAAGCGTTTTAGAAACATTTCAAGAAGTAACGGGGTTATGTACAAAAATTACAGTTTGTATGCCCCCAATATTTTGAATAAAAAAATAAACTTCTGATATCTTTTCTTCGCGTATGTAGGGTCCCCTAAAGTTTGAGAAGGATACTTTTCTGGAGCACTTCAAGCTTTCACAAAATAGCAGGAAATAGTTGTCTTAGAAATACAGGTAATACATGTGCAAGATGATTACGTAATCAAGCGTGACAGTGGGAAGTTAAATTGGAGAAGAAATTTTGAACAGTGTTCTTTCTATTGAATAATTGAAAAGATCATGGAGTAGAGCTGAATGTTTTGGGGCACAGGTTTTCAGCATTTAAAATTAATCTTTGTTTTCGTACTCCTGTGTTCTTCTGAAGTATAATTCATGAGGGCGGTTAGCATTCTGTTACAAAGTCGTACGATGTCCGGTATATTGTAGCTATTTCAACAGCAAGAGTATAGCAGTTTTGAATTATTTGTTTTTTATGTAAATAAAGGGCGGACCTGTCACTCAAGTGCTTCGCTATTCTAGACACAATTTTGTATAAAGAAAAGACATTACCACTCTCTTTGTGCAAGGAGAAAATTAAGAGCAAAGGTTTGAATCAGTTCGAAGTGTTGGCCATGCATCTTTGTTTTTTACAGATTGTTTGTTGTTGAGTCCTTGTGTACGCATGGGGGAAGAAAGTTTGACTATACATGGTGTTAGCCCCATAAATCGGTCCAATCCATGATTTTTTACAGAAATCAATCAATTAGCCGAGTAGTTTTCCTTTTTGAATAATAGCTATATTCATGATATTAACTGTATCCTAAGCACCATCTATACTTTCATTTGCATTATTATATGCATTTAATATAATATGTCATCAGTTAAACAATTTCAGAACAAAAATTACATATTTTAATCTTGGGTATAACTAAGACAAATTACACAAAGCAGGATTTGAACCAGTGACCACCATTTAACATGCCAGCATTCTAGCCCCAATGCTAGCGGTTTCCCTGTTTTGGCCATTATCTCTGTTTGGGGTAAAAGGGGATAGACCACACCACTCTACACATTTCCCTTTTGCAACCCACAATTTACAAAAACGTACCCAGTTAGTTTCCCCTGTGGTCTATTACTTATTAACACAATATACTCTTGTTGCCAAAGTTAGGGTTATTTTCTGTAGACTATTGTGGACACAATTTACCAAATCTGCTATAAAAACACCCTTCTTCATTTCTTTACAAAACTGTTAGGTAAAATAGAATAAAATATGGAATGATTGAATAAAATCGAATGATTGAGCCTAAAGCCTATAGTCCATTTGTCTCCATTCGTTGTGTGTGATGCGCCATCCTTACAATTACATCACACACTAAGCAACGCCCATTATTGTTATGGATTAAGCAGTGCACATGCAGTGCGAATGACAGACATAATTATGGATTTTCAACTTAAAGGGAAGGTACACGTTTGGTAATTGTTCGGAGCCGTTTCTCACAATGTTTTATACTATCAACAGCTCTCCATTACTGGGTAATCTCTGTCAAATAAGAACAGAAAAAGGAGTTTTGTAGTTGTTGTTCACGGTTCAAGTCAAGAGGGGGCGCTGTGTTTATTTAGATGCCTGAGTTTGGTGATGCCAAACTTAATTCATGTAACGCATAGCTACGCATAGCTATATGCGTTGCTCAAATAATTGTAGTGCCCCCCCCCCCATTTTGTTGTAAACAGCCATTGTAACTTTGTCCCCCAACACACTGAATAATTCATGTGTTCAATTTGCATATTATTGCATGTTTAAAACTAGAAAACATAGTGAGTCTTCAGGGAGATGGCACCGTTTGCAAGTCAAAAGTCAGAGAATAGACTCTAAAAGTATAGATTCGTGAACAGAATGTACTTGCCTTCAGCTCGTACATTCTATTCACGAATCTACACTTCATCGTCCATTCTCCTTAACCTAACATAACTACTTACACTAATACAACTATTTATGTATTGATATTATTTGTCCACCGAGATCGGGGCGGGGAGTGAAATTCAATACACAAACTCTTTTTAGTGACACCTGCTATGATGACCGAGAATGCCTATACTGACTTGGATAGGATGGTCTTTGTTATGTCATGTACTATAGTGTGTCCTTCACTTGCACAATGGGTCATTTGCGTCGCTCTCCAAGTCTCGTGTCACATCTCCTTAGCCTGTTCTCTGAGCCAATGTCACCTTCCATCACGATCCGGTCCATAGCTGATCTTGTCCTCTACTTCTTCCCTGATACTGATCCGTACTCTCGGTGTTTTAGCCCCGCATTGATGGCAGAGCTCACTCGAAGGGTACTATTAAAACAACGGGGGGGGGGGGGGGGGGGTGTTCATATCATTATCATGATTGACGAGGTCTCATTTATTCCTTGTTGGGACTGGAGACTACTTAACCATAGCAACATGAACTTACATCACGATGAATTCTGGGGAGCCCACGATTTCCGCACTGAATAAAATCTCACCAAATGTTGTGGTGTCGCAGCTAAACGTGTGTATAAATGATGAAATTGAATTACTTCTTTTGATTGTGAACTGTTTATTAATATTTTTGATTTGGCCCGGAAAACTATATATTAAACAGTTAAACACCCCCATCAACAGCGTTCCCACTTGCCGTTAGGTAGAAGTTTTTGTCCCAATGACCAGGCTTCAAGGCCTGGTACAACCGAAAACCATTCCGCGTCATTCGCATATAATATAATATGCTTTGCGAAACTGACGGTATTTCAATGCGTAAATGAAAGGGTTGACGCAAGAGTTAGTACCTACCATAGCAATGGAGAGATAGTAATACCATTCCTTCAAAGTAAATCGAAAACCAAGATTAAACATCAGGTAAATAACCTGATTCGGTGTCCAGCAGATCACGAATGTGATGAGAACGATCAGGAGCATCTTGAAGGTGTTGCGTCTGGCCCGGAGGAGGGACTCGGCCATGTCTGGTGCGTTTGCTCCACCGGGAAGATGTGCGGCTGGTGCCGGGCCGACACGGGCCGCTCCCCGCGCTTCATCTCCTTACCGATGCGAATGTAGGCGAAGAACATCATTCCTACGGGTAAGATGTATTGCATAAGTATAACTACGACTCCCATGATTTTGGATCCTGGAATTTAATTTGGAACACATTGGCCCTTTACTTCTCGAAAAACAAAAATATTGTAAGTTTTCAAGCCAAAACCGAGAGCCCAACACACCGTTAATGCTATACCGACTTTGAGACGAGGCCACGCGGCGAGTACTGCCTGGTGCTTGAAGGGGTGAACGATGGCCAAATACCGCTCCATGGTCAACGCTAACAGGTTGAACGTAGACGTCACGAAGAAGAAGAATAGAATGAAAGGAGTCCATACTTGACAGATGAACCATCCGAGAGCGTCGCTAGGGATGGGGTCTGGTACTTTGATTTCACTATTCAAGAGAGCCATCGTAGAACCAAAGAAATCAATCACTGCCTGGTGGAAGATGAAAGCGTTTGTGCGAGTTTTTAAGGCTGGTATTTTCAAGATGACAAAACAGACCAGAGCATTGCCAAGGATTCCAAGAATACCTATACGATGGTCTGGTAGATTCGCAAAGGGAGAATTTCCTCCATTTTTCTCAAAATAAGCTGTAAAGTCCGGAAATGTCTTTGCTTTTATTATCGTGTAGTAATTCCGTTGGTCAATTTGCAGATGCGATGATGCAAGAGACTGCTTAATAAATCACTGCATAGGCGCAGTTGGTCAATGCAGTATGTCTTCCGAACCCAGATAACAATATTGTTAAGAAATTATGATGTGGGTGATGCGATATAACAAAATAAGGGCGCAGGTGATTGTTGATCAGAATAACCCGTTTTTATTATTATGAAATTAATTTCTTCCAGAAGATAAAGGAAACAATTACAGCGGCAGTGCTCAAAAGACTAACTCCTGTTGACTAATGCATCTAAGAGAAGGAATAGACGGAGATCTTGACTTTCTTAAACCTTCTACTCAAACACTTTGACAAAAACCCTTGTAGGAATGAATCTGAAAGCATGCAAAACCTATTAATCTGATTAGATTCAACATTCCACTTTGAGGTTTGAAAAAAAAGGAGTTATATTACAGCAGACCATTGTATTTTGCGTATGGGGGTGTTAACATTACAAATATGATTTGATAGCATTATTTCTTAAATTCAACAATGCATTTCTGATGAGTAATTTCTGGTATAGCGATTGCAGCTTGGTTCCTTCGGATACCGATGAAATCAATTAAATGAAAATAAAGAAGGATTTTCCGCAAAAGCTGGCTGTATATAGTACAGGTTTTTACCTGGGATTAATCTGGATTTCAATTGCGGTGTTTTTCAAACCTACATTTTTAAATAATGTGTTTAAATAATGGGATATACGAACGTTATTATAGTGGACACTATTGGTAATTACTCAAAATAATTACCATAAAACCTCACTTAGTAATGGGGAGGGGTTGATTGTATAAAAAATTGTGAGAAACGGCTCCCTCTGAAGTGACGTAGTTTTCGAGAAAGAAGTAGTTTTCCACGAATTTGATTTCGAAACCTCAGATTTAGAATTTGAGGTCTTGAAGTCAGGCGTCTGAAAGCACACAACTTCATGTGACAAGAGTGTTTTTTTCTTTTTTTCATAGTTATCTCGCAACTCCGACGACCAATCGAGCTCAAATTTTCACAGGTTTGTTATTTTATGCATACAAATATGTCATATGTTGAGAAACACTAAGTGAGAAGACTGGTCTTTGACAACTACAAAATAGTGTCCATCGCTTTAAGTGCCAATTTACCGTTACGTTTACAGACTCCACTTTTTAATATTGACGGGGGGAAAAAATAAACCCTTTTCAATCTGAAATCTCATAGGCGGGAAAAAATGTAATAAAGAAAATTTAAAAACGTCAAGAGAAATAACGTCCACGTCTTTAATAAGCAACTATTTACAGGCTACCGGTTTCAGGCAATATGAGAAGAAACGAAAACATATTAATATTTTCCAAATGCTGTTTTCTTGTGGAATTATCAGGGTTAGAAAGATATTTTAAAAGTAAAATACAATTATTCACACAAATATGCCACGAAATTGCACGGTTTTCCCGATACGTGGTGATCCAACACGGCACGCCATTTTGTGGAGTCAAATCTGTGACTCACAAAATGTTAGTTCGCAAAGTAAAAGGATAACCACCCAGTTTCGAGGCATATTTGTGTGGATCATTCTATTTTTAAAATATCTTTCAAATCATATGCATTTCATAACAAACGGTAACAAACTCCTTGTTTATTTACCAACTCGCCCTACCCAAGCGGTGTGTCCTTTTAAGGAAAGGGTCATATTGCATATTATAAGTTGTTGTTTTTTTGTTTTTTTGTTTTTTTTTGGGGGGGGGGGGTTCAGCTTAACAATAATGTAATTAGACTTGAGTAAATTTACTGATAACTTATTAGATAAAAGGCAACTGCTTATTTTTTCGTGAAATTTTATATTCAAATTATTCATAGCCACATCTACCATGTCATGATTATATAAGTAAGTTCGTATCGTCTGCAAACAAACATAGTGAGATCAAATCAGAAGAATTACAAATATAATTTGTATAAAATAAGAAACAATAACGGACCTAGTATAAAACCTAGTATAGAACCCCCACAATAAATTAATTTATGCAATGGGGTTGAGGAATTACATGAAACAATTTGCTTTCTATTTGTCAGATATAAATTAATGGTTTATTTAATTATTTTTATTGTGCATTTAGGTACACTATTCATAGTAAAAACATATAATACAAATAATAACAATAGAAAGAGCAATAAATTAAACACCATACAAACCAAACGACAAACGAAATCAATTAGGAAAGAGGTATGCTTTGAAAACCTTCTTAAACACATCCATTGATGGAGCAGATTTAATATAAGAGGGAAGTTCGTTCCACTCTTTAGCTGCTGTAAAAGTGAATGTACGATCTCCCGCCTTACTAGTACGAGTCATGGGAAAAGTAAAGCCCGGTTCATACTTCCTGCGAAGCGAATGCGATACGAATGTTGACGTCACTAATTCGCAGCAAACTTTGGGCAACTCACTTGCGAATATCGCTGCGAAAGGAGGGTTGTGACGTAAAATTGATGTCAAATTCGCTTCGCATTCGCATGAAGTATGAACCGGGCTACTGCTACTCTCACACTAGGGAAAATATGCTAGCGAATGGGTATACGAATGGAATTATTTGACAATCGCTCAAACTTCGCAACATTCGCCGTGTTTCGTAAGCGTTGGTAACAATTCCGGAACGTTCACTAGTCATTCTCCACCTCTTTTCGAGGACCACTCAATCAAAATGTGACGAATATTCTTGCGATTATATTATAACCAGTTAGGCTGTATGCTCTCAGACTTTTATACAAATATTGACTGCTTCGAGTGCTATGGCTAAAACTATGACTCCCGAGGTTATCCCCGGGGCGTTCTATTTTCCCGAGGCGAAGCCGAGGGAAAATAGAACGCTACGAGGATCAGTGAGGGAGTCATAGTTTTAACCATTGCACGAGTAAAAGCAGTCAATATTTGTTTTATAACACCCCAAACATTTCTAAATACTGTACTATAGGTTTTCTCGGTCAATTTCGGAAAATGAGCAGCCAATTTAACCACCAGCCTATTCTATTTCGCACGAAATCGAATGCTACTAAAAAAAGGTCATTTGATTTAATTTTAAGACTAGTAAATTTTACTTTTACGTCATTCGATTTTACAAAATCATTCAATTTAACAATTCATCGAAGCTGCATTCAAATTCGCAGGAGTGTTTTTGAGGCGTGTGTTTAGTCATTCAATTTCATTTTGAGGCAGTCAATTCTGATATTTGTGCAGTCTTAAAAACGCTTGGTTAACGTGTTGTTTCCTTATATATACGAATGTCAAAGGCATTCGGTTAATTTGTTGGCACTCTTGAACATAATATGCCAAGATTTCTGGCACGCCAACAGATTGATGGTTGGTGAATATTTACACAAAAACAACAACTGGAAAAACATTTAAAAAAAACAACAACAAAAACATTCAAATGTCGGGTCTTGGTCAGTTAACCATTGAAGGTCTCCCGAAAAAATAAAGAAGAAAACAACCCTTATGGGGGGCCCAAGGTAAATTTTCATTTTTTGAAAGATTGATTGTAGTGTTCAACTCGACTTCGCCTTTTTGAAGGGAGCATTCCATCTTGAACCTGTGAAGGTACGAAACGGTTTGCCTTATACAGTTTATCTGTTTATTCTTATTTCTTTAGCCGTACTTATTTGAATCCTCGGTGAGCGAAATTGATTGCCTCTTTACGAAATTGAAAATGATTAAATCAGCAAAATCTCTAGTCGAACCAGCTTTGCTAAATTGAATGATGATTGTGTGTCATGAAAAAGAATGAGTGTGCTAGGAACTTGAATGCCTCAAAACGAAATTGAATGACAGAATTCAGAATTTGAAACGCAGTAAAAACCGGTGAGGCAAAATAGCTTTAATTCGAGCGCCTGAAAATGAAATTGGCTGCTCATTTGCCGAATTTGACCGAGAAAACCTATATTAAGTTACAGACCTGAATGCTACAATCCACGGACGACGGGAATACAGATTGCAAAAACTTTTACTGTGCTGCATGTAGTGTCGTGCAATCCGAAATGGTTACAGACTATTAATTTACCATCCTCGTACACGCAACGGACGTCTGGGTACTGCACGCCGTGTGCTAGTCTTCGGACTAGCGCACGGCAAACCGTTGCACTATCACACAGCCGTCGTCTAGCAAAACTAAGACATGTCATGTGACGCGCTCTTAACCAATGAGCAGGCAGAATATTTGTAAGGGGTGTTATAAAAGAAGATACACGTCGACACAGGATTGATGATTGAAGTTACTTTTAACGACTGTTTGTGGAGGCTCTCACTGTCCTCAACTTCAAATAACATTAACAAGCGTTTATAAAGGAAAGAGCAAGATGCTTTCTTACACAAATAGTAACCATGGGATTGTTTCCTACTTCATTAAAGGGACATTTGAATAATTATACATACAGGAATATGTTTGGCTGGATTAAGAAGGGGGGCCGTACTAAACAAAATGAGAGTGTGGTGGGCGATTATATTGACTTCTGTGCGCTGACCATTACTTCAGTCATTGCATAGGAATGTGCAAGGTGGCAGAGTTGGCCCTTCCGGACTGGCCTCACACTCGCTCCATTGTAATGACTAACTAGACAGCGAAGCTGCCATGGCGAGCTGCCGATCGCCAGATAGAACCAATGACTGACAGAAAAACCAATCATTTGATCAACTGATGGTCACAGGGGTGGAGACATTGACAAGTATGAAGTTAAGACCATTTAAGGTTTTCATCTTTTCATATTATCTACATGTAAGCAGCAATATTTGATTGAAGTTTTAAATCTGTACATCATTGCAATAAAGAGTGATGACCATTTAAAGGGAAACGTTGCCTTGGATCGGACGAGTTGGAGGTATAAAAAGCATTTGTTACCATTTGTTATAAAATGCATATATGGTTGGAAAGATGTTTTAAAAGTAGAGTACAATGATCCACACGAATTTGCCTCGAAATTGTGTGGTTTTCCTTTTGCTTTGCGAACTAACACGGTCGGCCACTAACCGTGTTAGTCGACAAGGTAAAAGGAAAATCATGCAATTTTGAGGCATATTTGTGTGGATCATTGTAGTTTACTTTTAAAACATCTTTCCAACCATATGCATTTTATAGCAAACAGTTACAAGCGCTTTTCAAAGACCACCTCGACCGACTCAAGGCAACAGGTTCCTTTAAGGTTTTCATTGTTTTAGCTCATTCAACTTGAACCAGTGCACATGCACACACACATTCATTGAACTAGTCAGTGGTACATGTATACACATTGTTACGTGCGCCTAATTCATTACAATGTCAAAAAGGAACTAAGGCACGACAGAGACATTTGACAAGGAAGAGTGAAACCTAAACCAGCGATTATATTCACGATGATAATTTATTTTACTCAAACAACAATATTTAAAGCAATAGAACCATTAATAATGTACATGGCAGATTTAATACAATTCAAATGAGAGACCCTAAGATTATAGCTACCGGAAGTTTGATGACTGGGTTTGATGTGCTGGTTACACGGTGCCTCTTCTAAATTGACGTCTGGCACTAGATTGGTACATCTGGGGAGAGCCTCAAACCTGGCATGGGTTTAGGCCATCTAGGAAGAGCCTCAAAACCGGGCGTGGGTTTTAGGCCATCTAGGAAGAGCCTCAAAACCGGGCGTGGGTTTTAGGCCATCGGAGCGCAAGAACCGGGTGGTTCAAGCCATCAACTTGAAGGAGAAAGAGCACAGTTTTGACTGACTGTCTCTGTGCAAGAACCGGTTGGTTCAAGCCATCAACTTGAAGGAGAAAGAGCACAGTTGTGACTGACTGTCTCTATAACTGGAATATGGCTGAAACACCAATACTGGACAATGGTGTGGCCGACGGTTGGAGTGGTGACACCCATCAATGTATGAGTTGGGCAGAGCCCCTGGCTGACTCAGTGGTGGCGGAGTGATGAGTGTAACCCAGCAAGAGGCATACCCAGTATTTTATAGGCTAGAAACATCACACAATGCAGTGGGCAATTATACTAAACATTGTGTCCACTGCACATTAATAATAAGTTTGGAGTGTCAACACATTAAGGACACAATGTTACATTATGACCGTTGCATAACATCTAACAATACACATTGTGAAACAGACTGACCTGTTTTGCCAAATACCACAGATGTTCTTAAAGACCAACAAATATGTCATAACAAAAGGAACAGGATAAGGGGGAGAGAAAGCCCATCTGTAACAGTCTTCCCCCCTTGGGGAAAAGTTTTTTTAAGAAAAACTTTCCAATTTAAAGTACACAAATTGCATGAAATATAGTACATAACACTAACAGTACCATAATATCTCATCATTCGCATTTATACATTAACGAATTACATTATAATAGCTCCATCTTGGAGGAATATAATCATCACAAGTAAAACGCACTCTGATTAAAGCTAGAGCGCCTTTAAAGGCGTCTTGATAACGCATCAGCAATGATGTTATCCTTGCCCTTAACATGAATTACTTCAATGTCAAACTCTTGGAGGATTAAACTCCAACGGAGTAGTCTCTGATTCTGATTTTTCATCTTCTGAATGAAAACTAGTGGGTTGTGGTCAGTGTACACAGTGATGGTTTGGGCAGGAGTACTCAAATATACTTCAAAATGCTTTAAAGACAAAACTAAAGCGAGACACTCTTTCTCGATTGTTGAATAATTTACTTGCTGTTTGTTCAAATTCTTAGAAAAATAACAAACTGGATGATTAAAACTGTTATCATCTTCCTGCAATAGTACTGACCCAACTCCCACATCACTTGCATCAACATACAACTTAAATGGATTGGTGAAGTCTGGAGCCTTCAAAACTGGTTCACTTGCCAGCATAATTTTTACATGCTCAAATGCTTGACTGCATGCGTCTGTCCAAATAAATTTGTTTTTCTTGCTGAGCAAATTTGTCAGCGGAGCAACAACATCTGAAAAGTTTTCGCAAAACTTTCGATAGTACCCAGCCATGCCGAGAAAACGCATCAAGTCTTTTTTGTCGGCTGGCTGTGGAAAATTAAAAATTGCTTCAACTTTTGCTTTGACAGGCTGAACTTCACCTTGACCAATAACATGGCCCAAGAAAGTAACTTTGGCTTTAACTAACTGGCTTTTCGCAAGATTTACTGTTAACTTGGCCTCGGTTAATCTTTCAAACAGAGCACGAATGCTTTCCATGTGCCCTTCCCAGGTATCATTAAATAACACAATATCATCAATGTACACTTCGGTGGTTGGTAGACCCTTAATCACTTTGTTTATCAACCTTTGAAAAGTTGCAGGGGCGTTTTTCAAACCAAAAGGGAGAACCTTGTACTGATATAAACCCTGAGGAGTCCCAAAAGCAGAGACTTGTTTTGCACGAGGAGTATTAATCAGAGGGACTTGCCAATATCCCTTTAACAAATCAAAAGTAGACACAAATTTGGCCTTGCCAATACGATCAATACAATCATCTACTCTAGGCAATGGAAAAGTATCAGATTTTGAAACTGAATTCACCTTCCTAAAATCTGTACAGAATCTAAAGGAAGAATCAGGCTTGGGTACCAAAATACACGGTGAGCTCCAATTGCAATCACTTTCTTCAATAATACCATTGACTTTCATGTATTTAATCTCCTCATTCATATACGTCTGCTTAAATGGTCCTACTCGGTAAGGGTGTTGTTTAATGGGCGTACATCCCCTACATCAATATCATGAAAAACAGCATCAGTTCGACCTGGAACATCAGGAAATAAATGTGAATACTCTCGTATTAGATCGGACACTTCAGATTGTTGTTGAAACGTCAAATGACTTAATTTGTCACTCAAATTCGACAAAACTTGTGAATTTTTCAACCTGAAACTTGTACCCGGAATTTGGGATGACTGATCACCCTCGTTCTCTGAAGGCTTTTCAACTTCAACATTTACATTGCAAACTGGGACAGTTTCTTCATTTCTTTCGTGATACTGTTTTAACATGTTAATGTGACAAACTCGTTTCTGTTTACGCCTATCAGGAGTGGAAATTAAATAGTCTAAATCATTAACCTTGCGGTCAATTACATATGGTCCACTGTAACGAGCTTTAAGTGGCTGTCCTGGCATTGGTAATAATACTAAAACCTTATCACCAGGATTAAAAGTACGGACTTTTGACCTCTTGTCATACCAAGTTTTCATGCCATCTTGAGTGGCTTTCAAACTAGATTGGGCTAACTTACACGCATTATGTAAGCGATCTTTCAACTTCACAATGTAACTCAGGATATTGTCATCCGTGTTTTCAGACAACCATTTCTCTTTGACCAACTTCAATGGTCCCCTAACAGTACGGCCAAAAACAAGCTCAAATGGGCTGAACCCTAAAGATTCTTGTACAACTTCTCGTACTGCAAACATTAACAAAGGAATACCTTCATCCCAATCTTTATCATTGTCCATACCATAAGTCCTAATCATGGTCTTGAGCGTCTGATGAAAACGCTCGAGTGCGCCCTGACTTTGTGGGTGATACGCACTAGAAGTAATTTGGTCAATGCCTAAAGCATACAACTGTTCTTGAAACAATCTAGAAGTAAAATTACTCCCTTGATCACTCTGAACAACTTTTGGCAGTCCAAAATGAGTGACAAACCCTCTCAACGCTTCACCTACTGGTTTTGCCTTAATGGATCTTAGTGGGATTGCTTCAGCATATCTAGTTGAAGCACACATTATAGTAAGTAAATACTCATGACCTGACCTAGTTTTAGGCAAAGGCCCCACACAATCTACAATTACTCTGCTAAATGGTTCTTCAAACGCAGGTATTGGGTGTAATGGTGCACGAGGAGGTTTTTGGTTTGGTTTTCCAACCAGCTGACAAGTATGGCAGGTGCGGCAATACTCGGTAACCGAATTTCGGATACCAGGCCAATAAAAATGTTGTAATATTCGATCACATGTTTTGGTGACACCCAAGTGTCCAGACATAGGGATGTCATGAGCTAAACTCAAAATGTGTGAACGGTAACCTGATGGAACAACTATTTGATACAACACCTTCCATTCATTGTCAGCGGGCACATCTGGTGGTCGCCATTTGCGCATGAGCACACCTGACTTGATAAAGTAACACACAGCGAGACTACTTGTCTCGGTTTCAGTATGTGCTTGGTTAAAAAGAGTCACCAAATCAGTATCCTTACTCTGTTCAGATATTAGCTGTTCTCTACTTAAAAAGATGTCAGAGTACACACCCAATTCATTCAATAAGGCTGAGCCCTTAGTGTCATGAGGAACAGAGTGATTGTCTGCATCTAAAGAATTCACATTCTTGTCAAAAGAAACCCTAGGGATTTCATCAGATAGACTAGACATGAAAGTCTCAGAAATGTCTAAGTCTAAATCAGTATGAACTGGTGCCTTAGTCTTACGACTCGTGGATCGAGTTGTAACACAAGCGGGGAAAATACCAGGAAATTCTTCCTCTAATAACCTAGTATTATTATCAGAACAAGGCACACTTTTCATACATGGTTCTACAACTACCTTAGCGCCAGCTACTTCATTACCTAACAGTAGTGTTATACCATTAAGCCCCGAGGGCAAAGTGGGGGTAATGCCCACTGAAATTGGACCAGAAACTAAGTCTGACTGTAAATACAACTGATGGAGAGGCACACCAAAAGATTCATTACCTATACCCGTAATGCACACATCGGTGCCGAGTGAAGACTCTTCACTTAAAGGAACTTCCCCTTTTAACAACAAAGATTGAGTGGACCCCGTATCCCTCAAAATAGTCACTGGGTAAGTAGGTGAATCAGAACGCTCATCAAGCGATACAAATCCCTTAGAAACAAAGGGCATAAACTCCTCTCTAATGTCAGACAAAGATGTCCTTTTGTGATCAAACTTATTTAAGCTTGAAAGAGATGTACTATTGGTAAAGGCAACAGTTTTTGACTCGGCAAGAGCCGCATTTTTCCTTTTCAATGCATTACAAACTGA
Source organism: Asterias rubens (assembly GCF_902459465.1). Taxonomy (NCBI): domain Eukaryota; kingdom Metazoa; phylum Echinodermata; class Asteroidea; order Forcipulatida; family Asteriidae; genus Asterias; species Asterias rubens. Next base: position 8,795,005 of record NC_047067.1, read on the forward strand.
TATAGCATGCCCAAATTTCTTACAGTAATTGCATTGTACTTGTTTGGAAGTGTCAAAAAAGCTATTGGAAGTTGACCCTTTAGAACTTGCATCAAAGGTAGACTGTGGCTTTGTCTCAGTCTTTGGCCTATTATCAGAAACAGGTTTAGATTGAACAAAAGTCTTGTTGCCTTTCTTGTGATCCTGAACATTAGCATGCAAAAAACTAACTTTGTGTGTCAAAGCAAAATCATCGGCCATCACAGCCGCTAATTCTAAATCTGTAACTTTCTGCTCTTCTAGGTGCGCTTTGACAGCATAAGGCATGTTAGCCTTAAATTCCTCAAGGAGGATTAGCTGTCGTAACATGCCAAAGTCTTCCTTAACTTTACAGGATCTACACCAACTATTGAACAAGGTTTTCTTCTCATAAGCAAACTCAACATACGTTTCGTTTTCTCGTTTTCGTTTTTCACGAAACTTCTGCCTATATGCCTCTGGTACAAGTTCGTAGGCTTTCAAAATTGCAGCCTTGACTAAATCATAATCAGCGCTTTTGTCAATAGGAAAAGTGGAATAAACCTCTTGTGCTTTACCAACTAGTACACTCTGTAGAAGCAAAGTACGCATATCTTTAGGCCACTCAAGTCTATCGGCAACTTTCTCAAAGTGAGCGAAATATTTGTCAACGTCTTTCTCCTTAAAAGGAGGTACTAATCTAATGAACTTGGTAGGATCAAATTTCTTTGCAGAGATTGATTGCTCATTGGATTTGGAATGCTGTTTCAGCTGAAACAATTCCAACTCTTTGTCTAATTTCTTTGACGCTACTAGCTGAATTTCTAGCTCAAGTTGTTTAAGTTTAATAGCCGCTTCAACTGAATGACCATTACCCTCTACTTGTTTTTCTTCAACCATTGATTCTTCCAAAATTTCTACATCAACCAAATGTTCCAAAATTACTGCTCGTAGGTCAGCCTTTTTCATACTAGCAGCTACGGAAATGTTGTAATGTTTGGCAACCTCGAATAACTCGGCCCTTTTTAAACCAAACACTTTGTCCTCCGAAGGACTCTCTTCAAAGTCAGCGACGAAGTCTTGTATTGAAAACTTCTCCGCCATCGTGATATAATTGCTGGTTAAACAACAGAGAAATTGGTTCACTTAAAATTTGTAAGTGAAATCGAAACACTGAATTTTAAAATGGCTCGGGAATTTACTGAATTTTGTTCAGTTCTTTCCCGGACAAGCCCCCAATTCTGTTACGTGCGCCTAATTCATTACAATGTCAAAAAGGAACTAAGGCACGACAGAGACATTGACAAGGAAGAGTCAGTAGAACTTGCACTTCACGATTAAGTTTTGTGACAATAGATCTGCACAGTTTGGTTCGCAATTAGGTGGGTAATCCTCAACAAGCGTATCGATGTCTTGCTGTGGCAAAGTGATGATGAAGATCTTGTCAAGAGCGCGGGAGATCATCATTTGTAAGTGGTCCCGTCTCGCATACCCATAGCGATCCCTAAAATCGATTCGCAAATCGTCCTCAATGACAATAATAACAACTGGACTCTCGCAACCTCTACAGCTGACACTATCCATAATTCGGCACGTCGACCCTGGTGCGACATCCTCTGACGTCTCTTGCGTCGAGTGGTTATCATCATCAGATGTTGGCAAAGCATCTACTGGGATGTGTAATGTTTGACACGCTTTGATCACACTATCCTTTAGAAAGCGGTTAATGTTGTCTTTCCTTTCACCAATGATGAAGGAAACATGTGATGGGTCAATGTTCAGTAGAAGCCCCCATATACGCTCCAGTGTATTGGTAAATTGACTTTCAAAACATGTGCACCTCAGAAGGTCGGTGTTTCCACAGGAGCATTTCTGTAGAGGGTACCACTGAGGATCAGACCCGTCAACTGCGTTCCCCCTTGCAAATGGGCATAATGTGGGGTTCCAATAATGACTCTTCAAGGCCTGGTGAAGCTGAAAACCCTTTCGCGTCATTCGCATACACCTGTTGAGCAATGTTACATTAAAGTTTGGTTTGAGTTCATGCTCAACAGACTTTTTGAAGTCCGAAGCATCCCTCCCAATGTACGTTACTAATGATGCGGATACCCAGACAAATGTACGTGGGTATTGCTTACAAAGATCTTTAAGAAGTGTCCAGTCCGGGGTGAGTACAAATGGGACCTCGTCCCACATGATATGAGCATTTGGGTGCTTTGATAGGACGCCTCGGGTGAGCTTTGCCATCAATGCGGGGCTGAAACGTTCAGAGTACGGATCAGTATCAGGGAAGCAGTAGATGACAAGATCAGCTATGGACATGATCTTGATAAAAGGTGACATTTTCTTCGAGAACAAGTTCGGGAGATGTGACACGAGATGACTGGGAGAGCTAAGCAAGAAACCGAAACGTGACTGTTCACTCGACTCCGCCTCAAACGCACGATCCAGATTTATACTTGTACATGATACAACGAATACTATTCCTTGCAATTCTTCGCCACTTGTAACTATCTTCTCGGCCATTTTGGCTAAGATCAAAGACTTTCCTGTCCCGTAATTTCCGAAGATGACTTGGCGTCGATTGTCAACACTGATCATCTCTCTCTGTTCAGGAGTCAGCAGAATTTTCCCGACCTTCGCACTGGTTTTCTCGATGGCGTCTGGTAGAGTTCGAATCCGTACATGGGACGCCAGTCCAATGTATCTCCCGCACAATTCCTTGTAGTTCTCTAAGCCGAGACTCTCCTCCGCCTTGAAACATTTACCGACCCGCTTGTTAAATTCTGTTGGCGACTCTAAATCTTCACTTGTCAGCACTTGTCCTTTGTGATCGTTACACATACCAATTTCACTTAAGTGATCACGTGTCATGTTAGGCAGTGCAACAAAGCAAACAACGGGCACCGTTGAAATGAAGTCTAGGTCAGCATTCATCTCGCGGAAGGCTTTCTCATCTTTAGCAACTTGTTTGAAGGCAGTTTGTGTCTGACTATGCATGGTTGTCTCTTTGCTGGTTATTTTGTCACTCTTGACACCGGTGCTCTTGACTTGAACGAATGTAACTACGGTATTGAGCTTAATCACCATGACGTCATGCTCGCCGTTGATTGTTTTCCGCTTCTTACTGCCTGCTTTCACACCTTTTAGATAGTTGCGCATATCATACTCACTGAGAACAAGAATGCCTTCCCCATGCTTACAGCCCCACGAGTAAAACCGTTGGACCACCTTCTCCACAGCTTCTCTCTGGAACCGCTTTGCGACCTCGCCCTCTGATACTTCATCGTTTGTTTTCAAGTCGAGATTCCCCGATTTGTAGTAATAGAAAGCAGCAGGAACCCGGTAAGTGTTACAAGATAAGTCTGAGTAGTGGTCTTGAAGGTAAGTCTTTGTTGCCTCTTCGAAGGATAGCGTCTTTCCTGAACTTTGCACAGTAACACTCAAATCCTTGGTATCCAACGGTTTAAGATGCTCTACCTCAGGGTCCTTAGCAATGCAAGCTGGGCAATCAAAAGACAGGTCGGGTTTAATGTTTGAAGCCATGATGGTAACTACAGAGAGGAACAAGGGTAAGTCTTTGTTGCCTCTTTGAAGGATATCGTCTCTCCTGAACTATGCACAGTAACACTCAAATCCTGGGTTACCAACGGGTCAAGATGCTTTACCACCGGGTCCTTGGCAATGCAAGCTGGGCATGACACGAGTGGACGGGTTCAATGTTTGAAGCCATGGTGGTAACTACAGAGAGGAACAAAATAGAACAATTAGTTAACAGTCAAGAACATCTGTCGTTGGTTTGTACCATGGGGACAAACTGTGACATCACATGTTTACAAAAGAGCCATAGAGCCTGGATTTCCTGCAGGCACGATTTGTACACAGCCCATTAGAAGAAATCATAAAATCTATTTTATGGAGATTTCACTGTCCAATTCAACTTTTGGTATGATGAAAGGGGGCACATCTCAAAACTTGTCAAGCTTTTACTTTCATAACTGTTGGATTTGTGTGAAAATTATGACACAAATCGTCAACTTTCCCATAAAATTTTGACCAATGCAGTACATGTACCTTGACTGTTGGAATACCCAAAGAATGTACAAGGTCACACTCAGGCATGAGAATGGGTGATTGTAAAAAAACAGGAAAAAAATCCGTTGATTGGAAATGTCAATATTCCATTATTTTTGTGTGCAAAGCAAGTCCCTTACGGCCGGGGTCCAGGGCCCGCTTAAGGGCCCTGGGAGCTCTGGGTATTTTAGAAGCTCTGTGGTGGTCTCTGATGCATTTCTGACACCTATTTTTCCAGGTAGAAGTGAGCTACTTTTGTGTGATTTTTCCTTTTTTTTTTTAATAATAGGTTTAAGGGAAAATAAGGAATGTAAAGCTCAAACAGTTCAAAAAAATTTGGGTTCGCCTGCGATTTTGTTACAATTCCGGAAAAAGAAAGGGGAAAAAAATAATAGTAATAATATTTTTATTTTTTTGACGATCTTATCCCTTATTTCTGCCCTTGAAAATGTTTTTTTTCTCACCAACAACCATTTTTATAGGTTCTTGATTTAAAATTCGATTGTGTAAAAGAAATTCTTTTGCAATTAAATGTTTGTGATTTTAACGATCCGTCGGCGACGCACATTTTAAAATATATATAGGCCTATATATTTAGTGAGCGATGTGTTTTTGTGAAAGAGGTTGTTATTCAGCATAGGGTATAACTGGAACGAGGTTGAGGTTAGACCCCAACATAGAAATAGAACCAATGAAGAAAGCACGTCATCCGGACGTACAGTGTGTTCGCTGGTTTCCAATATATCTTTCGCTGGTTGTGAGGCAATAACAGGTACCAGTTTACCATGGCCTGCCGGCGATCTCAGATTTGTGCCGCGCCGCTCATTGGTTCGTGTGCAAACCTACACAGTACACAGTACATTGTACACAGTACACAGTACACTATGGTACAAACACGTGCATTGTTTTTTCAGTAAACTTTCAAAAGTCTCCACACGTGTTATCTTTGCTGCAGCAGCAAGCGCATTACACGCAAACATTATTGAACCGTAACACTATAAACGAAGCAAGGAATGAGGCAAGTTTATACATCTGTCGCTGCTGCTGCATGCATGCGCGATGCCAGGAAGACAACAAGTCGTAAATTGGGCCATCTGCTGGACGGCAATTTATTGTTTAGGTGCCGGTATTTCATGAACGACGTGTGGGGATCCGCGATAATAACAATTACAAGGGTAAACTTACATTGTCTGACTAGAGAAGAGGGATTAGAGAAATCCAAATGTATACTCCCAAAAACCTACCCACCGAATTTTATAGCAAATTCACATCGAACTCGGAGACCACAATTTTGAAAGAAAAAAAAAACGGAATTCCGGTTTAAACCGGAAGATTCTCATGCCTGCACACTTGTTGTTAAAAATGTTCACATAGTCTATATTATGTATCAGTATATAATATCAAATCAAATCCCAGTCATGTCACTACTCCATTGCTTTGTCCTTCGGATGGGACTTAAAGCTGTTGGTCCCATGTGTTTTGTAAACGCATGTAAAAGAACCCAGTACACTCATTGAAAACAGAATGGGTTCACCCCGGTGTTCCTGGCTGGATTGGCAGCATACTGCAATTCACTGGAGAGATGGCGAGGCAGGCAAATTTATGCAGCATATATTCTTACTGATAAACTTGTTTTCATAACGCAAGTTATACACTACTTTCGTGAAATCGGCTGCTGGAGGATAGACACTGGCATTTTGTTTTTATTATCGATGAGCTTCATGACTGGAATTTAAAATGTCACCCCTTTGGCCCAAGCCCATGTGGACAACATCCAACGCAGTATCCAAACTTTATGTGACCTGCCGTCGATTTCACAAAACTCTTCCTAACTTAAGACTAATCTTAGGACTTAGGACGAGTCCCAACCCTGCACTGTAGCATACAGACCTTAAGATTAATCCAAAGTTAGGACGAGTTACTCGTCCTAAATCATTATAAGACGAGTCCTAACTCTTTGTGAAATCGACGGCTGACATTAGATGAAATAAACATGTCATAGCTTAAGCTCCGGGTCATCGAAGCCACGAGAAAACTGAATATCTTTATGTTTTTAATGATTTCAAACATCGAGTTCTGGAATCTCGCCAGATAAAAAACATTGCTTTACTCTCTTCTAAAAGAAACACTGTAGAGACAAATTAAAAACTCAATCCGCGGAAGTGAAGTTAGTACGAGATTGGAAGTTCCCTCTATCCACTTAAAGCAAAAGCAGTATCCCAGCCGATTTCTCACCCTTCCAGCCTTCCATTATGGTGAGCAAGACATTTGTTTTTAAAACTGAGAAGTCTCCCGATTTCAAAAACATTCTACTCGGCGGTATTATACAAATTTAACATGGCTTGAAAGAATATAAAGCATGACAAGTTCGCAACAGAACATAATATAATCTAACCAGCTTAAAGGCAGTGGACACTATTGGTAATTACTCAAAATAATTATTAGCATTAAACCTTTCTTGGTGACGAGTAATGGGGAGAGTTTGATGGTATAAAACAATGTGAAAAACGGCTCCCTCTGAAGTGCCATAGTTTTCGAGAAATAAGTTATTTTCCTTGAATTTGATTTCCAGACCTCAAGTTTAGAACTTGAGGTTTCGAAATCAACCATCTAAACGCACCCAACTTCGTGTGACAAGGGTGTTTTTTCTTTCATTATTATCTCGCAACTTCGATGACCGATTGAGCTCAAATTTTCACAGGTTTGTGTTATGCATATGTTATGCATATTACGTTGAGATACACCAACTGTGAAGGCTAGTCATGGACAATTACCAATAGTGTCCACTGCATTTAAGTAGATGCACATTATGGTGTTACCGCAAACCATTATACGTTGCCTGAAAACACTGATTGTTCCACTTTAGTGTACGCCCTTCAATCTTTTAGGAACAAGATTTTGCGTGAAAACCCTGTATATAATGTTCCACATTATAGTTATATAGTGATTGTTTCCTTATCCACTGGGGATTCTTTTAAAATGCAAACACTCTAAATTCTAAACACGTCTGTTTTAAAACAAACAACTCTGGTGAACTGTAGCACCCTATAGACCATGCGAACTTTGTTTATAAGTGTGACCCTTGTACATTCTTTGAGTATTCTGGCAGGCAAGATACTACATGTACACTGGTCCTATGGGAAAGTTGACATTTTGTTTCATAATTTCCACATAAAACCAAAAGTTGTGAAAGTAAAAGCTGGACAAGTTTTGAGATGTGCCCCCTTTCATCATATCAAAAGTTGATAAGAATTAGACAGTGCAATCTCCATAAAATAATAGATTTGATGATTTCTTCCATTGAGCTGTGTACAAATCGTACCTGCAGGAAGTCCAGGCTCTGTGGTTGTTTTTTAAACATGTGATGTCACAGGTCACATCCTCTATAGTCTCCTGTTTACAGTTTTATGCCAAGATCATACTTTGCATAAAGACTATAGACAATGTAACAACATTGTAAAAGTACACCTTGTTTTCGGGCACTTCACAAACCACATGTACGAGATTGCTTTATGTGGTAAACACACTAGTATAAGTTCAGTCTAGACACGCTGTTGTGGTAGGCTTACATCAAATTTAAATAAACTTACTGTCATTCTCAAATAATTAAGAAGGTGTCTTTTTTAATTATTGTTTGGATTATCAACATCTTCTCCAATACAATTTGTTATAATTTATAATAATTTATTGAACTTATTATTGCGCTCTCTCCAGGACCAGCCTGTCCGATTAGAGCGCATAACAATTTATCACAATTCCAGTAAAAAACCAAAAATGATAAAAATGAATCCATCCGAAAACAATCAAATGCGTAATTACACCAAAAATCCATTAAAAAGTTACAGCAAATACCGAAAATCCTTTAAAAAGTTACAGCAAATAACAATCAGTAAAATTTACACCAAACATTAAATTTACAAAACAGACTTAAAAACATACAGAAGCAAATTGCACAAAGGTCATAATTTGTTATGTTGAGCCTGTAGAGAACAGGTGTTTTTGCTCTAAATGAAATCAAAAGGTTATGACCTGAGCCTATAACGGGCAGACGGCCTACATGGCGTGTCACACAATGTAGGATTGAAATTAAGTACAAAATAAGTATCTCGATCTCAGTTGAAGCTTCTTTGAGACAGTTTATTATAAATTATAACAGAAAACATCATTCATCACGTGACTTATGTTGTTTGTTTATCTTTTCCACCATCAGTTTTGTTTTCCAGTGCAATTCCCTCCCGACCCAGTTTCGGTGGCACAATGATTGATTAAAAAAAAGCATTAAAGATCAGTTTTAACGGTAATCCTACATTAAAATCACTATCAGAACTTGTTTATGTTGTGTTCAGCTATCAGTTCATTGTTGTGGTCATGTTTTTCTCCAAATAATTTTGCTACAATTTGACCGAAAAAATTTGACCTTGATTCTTCGATTTTGAAATTTCCCGCCCTGTACTAGTTCCCGCCTATTAAACCAACACTGAAATCCAAGCGGATTTGTAAACCAGCGAACGTCAGAAACGTGGTCAAAAAATGGTGACGTATTACCCATGAAGCAACGAGAGTAAACAAAGATTACACCATGTTACTCCGTGTGTTGTGTACGCGTTTTCATCCACACTATAGGCGTGCGTGTGTGCTACAAAGCTTTTTGTTTCTAGTGTATCAGCTATAAATACTGCCGACTATTTGGTTGTTTGTGGATGCATTAGAAGTTTCAAAATTTGTGTAAGAAGCCTGGATCGATTCCGAAATTTAAAGCTCTAAACATCGAAAGAATTCAGGGGGATCTTCTACCACCAGGCCCCAGCCAGTGCTGCTCGTGGATGCTACGACGACGGCTGGGTCCCTCTGCCGTGGCCCTGGTCGCAAGTGGCCGTGGAACAGCAAAAGAATCAAGTGGCATTACAGAAAAGAGACTACTACTGAGAAACTATCTCCATTATTAATTCAGGCCCAATACATGTACATGTAATTGTAACAAGAAAAATAGTAAACAATCTCTACCCTTTTCATGCAAGGAACAATCATCTTGTTGTCAAATGACATGATGTGCATGCTCTGAATCTGACCCGACTACCATAAAATAACTACACAGTGTATTGACTCTGTTGAGTGATGAATCCATGTAGCCACCCAAGTGCTTTTGGCATGTTTACGCCCTGGTTTACCATTTCTGGCATGTTCATGCTCAACCATGTGTGACCACTATATTAATCCATTTAAAAAGTTGACTGTTACAGTTAACAGTTAATTGGCCTTGCTGACATGTATTTATATTGGTCTATGCTGAATTGCAAGCCCTCCAAACCTTCCAAGATTGTATTTCTGCCAAGTAAATTTTCAAAAAGCCCCACATAACGATCATTTGGTTTTGTTTTTTTATTTTTCATTAAACAGATATGCAAAGAATGCATGCACAATGGTTCATTGTCATTGTCAGCAGGGTGACACGACATGAAAACAACTCCATCCACAGCTGATGTGTAACCCCGCGTCATTGACATCAACCTTCACCAGCCGGAAAAGGATGCAGCAGCTTTTTTTTTTTTTTTTTTGGGGGGGGGGGTTCAAAGGTAGTGGATTCAACTCAACTTTGTTTGAAGACGGAATGACCTGTGTCCAAATTCATGGCTCTGTTCACCACCAAATTCTGCGCATATGATCACCGTTCTCTGCTTACGTTCAAACGCTAAATTTCTGCGCTAGTTGTGTAAGCGTAGAATGCCCGGTATAAACTGAGTATGCACCCATGACCCGCAAAAACCCCCAATTCGCTGGTAACCTGTGAAACACGCTTGATGTAAGCACAGAATTCCCTGCTTCCGCAAGTGCCGATTCTTTGTTTACAGTAAGCAGATCCATGAAATTGGGCCCTAGCTTGTACACATTGATGTGTTTTTTTTTTGTGTTTTTTTTTTGCGGGGGGGGGGGGGGTAACCAGGGTAGTACAATCAACTTTGTTTAAAAACAGAATGACATGGTCTGTACACAATGATTTTATTTTATTCTTTTACTGTACAACTTAATTTACAATTTGCAAAGAGAACCACAGCTAACTTGGTACATAACATGGCTTAGGTTTTTTTTTTAGGGGGGGGGGGCGTTGACAGGGTTGTATAGTTAACTTTTTTTGAAGACGGAATGTTCAGATGATTTCGCTATCACTAGGCAATTTTTTTTTCAATTTTGATATTTTAAACTCAAAGGTAAACTATTGTTGTTTGTAAATACATACATTTTTGTGTTGTCGTTATTATGGAAGTGTACATGTAGGCTTCTGTTTTTTTGTTTTGTTTTTATATTTCTGCTCACCAAGTTGAATGTTGTTACCATTGTTAATCATAGTGTATTGTTGGCAACAGGGGACAAGTTTTTTGCACATAAGTGCTAAATTAATCAATTTGAACCACATCCCTAATTTTATAAGCCATAGTAATTTATATTTTGTGTCTTTCAGAGGGCTGGGTGGTTCAAATTTAATTAATCAATTTGAACCACCCACCCCTCTGAAAGACACGAAATGAAATCTGTATCTGTATCTGTTAGCTACTGTGCAAACTCCAATAGACTGGATATCTCGCACAGGGCGCAGTCACGGTGCAAAGCAGCTTAGTAATCTGAAAGGGCCCCCCGTGTCATTTGAAGAAGATCGCTATTTTGGGTTCTAGACTTTAAGATTTCTATAGTTGGTGACTCCCTGATGTTAGATGGTAGGCTATTCCATTGGGCTATTGTTCTTGGCAAAAATGAGTATTTATAACAGTTCTTGTTTGGCTGAGAATGTCTAAATGATAATGCAGAAGTTTGTCTAGTTTGTCTTGATCCCTCGGGGTTGATGTAGAAGTTGCTGAGGTCAATTGATGCCAGATTATGCGAAGCTTTGTACAGGAGTGATAGTCGGGCAGTCAGCCTTCTTTCTTGTAATGATTTCCATTCCAGATCTTTTACCATTACCGAAACACCGTTATGTCTGCTGTAATTGCACTTCACAAATCTGGCTGCCCGGTTCTGGATTGCTTCCACAGCGTTGATGTAAACTTGTTGATAAGGGTCCCAAATAGTTGAACAATATTCTAACTGTGGTCTGACAAGGGTTTTAGAGGCCATAGCTTTGACGCTCTGTTGACAGTGGTGGAAGTTTCTACGAAGAAACCCCAGAGTTTTGTTAGCTTTGGTGACTGTTTTATTGATGTGGTTGTTCCATGACAATTTGTTGTTTATAGATACTCCCAGATAAGTGTGATCCTCAAGTGCCTGGAGATCGGAATCACCCATTTTGTAGGTGGTAACCCGGGGCGCTTTCTTGTGAGTAATATGCATTGCGAAGCACTTATTGGGGTTAAATTTCATGAGCCAGAGGTTTTGCCAAACATAAAGAGAATTGATGTCTACTTGTAAAGCAGCTGCATCTTCGGAGGAAGTGATTTCCTTATACATTATACAATCATCTGCCAGGAGACGCACTGTAGATTTTATAGTTGCTGGGTATAAGAGAAACATTGCTGGGCCGAGCACAGTGCCCTGGGGCACACCGGATGAAACGTGAACTTTATCTGAGCTGACTCCGTCGATTATGACTTGTTGTGTTCGTTTGGTGAGAAAGTTTCCCATCCATGTGACAAGAGACTTTGAAAGACCGCTGTGGCGAAGCTTGGCTAACAATCTTTGATGTGGCACAGCATCGAAAGCCTTGCTGAAGTCCATTATTATGGCACGCCTGATGGAGCCATCAACCCAAGGAAGATTGTAATTGGAGGAAGACATTTTGTTTGGAATATACTTATCCATGGCTGCTGATAAGATTTCTTTGAATTCAGTCCACAGATCATCAACAGATTTTTTGCTGAGTTTTTCCTGTGAGAGCGATTCACTAAATTGGTTGAGAGACCCTGACAAACCGTCTACATCTGCTTTATGAAACATGAACACTTTTCTCTTTATTGGTCTGCTGCGGAAGGGCTTTATAAGTGTTTCGACTGAGACAATGTGATGGTCACTTATACCGGCGAGGATGCTAACTTTTTGAACAAGCCCTGGCATGCTGGTAAAGCAAAGGTCAAGAATATTTTTTTCACGCGTTGGTTCCTTCACAACTTGGTGGTAATGCTTACTTTCAGCTATCTCAATCACTTTCTTACTGGGACGTGGGTAACTTCCACCATGTTTGAACGTGTTATTAGTCCAATCTACTGCTGGTAGGTTAAAATCACCCATCAACCAAACATTTGCATGCTGCGGTAGCTTATCCAAAGAACACTGTAAGCCATCCATATAGTCAGGATCGGTATCTTGAGACCTGTAAAAGGCCCCAATATAGATTGGTTTGGTCTGTTTTATATGTATACTGCACGAAACGAGTTCACAGTTACTATCACCATCAAGCGTTGGCTCTGCTTTGGCGACTAATGATGAGCAAACAGCGATAAAAACACCGCCCCGGCTTTTCCTGTGCTCCTGTCTTTGCGAAATACTTGAAACTGAGAGGAGGAAATTTCACCAGTTTTCACGTTTCCATTTAACCACGATTCGCTTCCGATTATCACATCAGGATTTTCTGCTTCTATGGTTGCAAGAAATAATGGAAGCTTGGCACAGACGCTCTGGCAATTGATGTTAAGAAAGCGTATCGGGCGTTTTGGTTGCTCAGATTTTCTAGGTTTTGATTTCTTTGCAGCTTCAGGTTTAGGTGGGACATAATCGTTTGTTTCGTTGTAAGAGGTTGATGATTCTGAAGAGCCAGAACTGGAACTGCAGCTATCTGATAAATTTTTGGAGCCAGAATTAGGCCCGTCAAACATAGATGATGAAAGTGATGGTGGTTCACACTTACTACAACATCATTCAATTGATGGGTCCTCATTGTGTTGGTTATATAGTGATATACTCATCATGATGTACTCATCATCATGTACATGTATGCATAAATTATTATGGCTTATAAAATTATTTGTCACTCCCTCCGGATCATTATAACTAGGAAAATTGTTACGACTGAAGACAAATAAACCAAAGCAAAGCTGCCTAATCCATTGGTGGATACGAAAATCCTTCCACTGTTCTGTACATGAGGGTTTGGAAACGTCCTTCAAGTTGCTGCCATCAAACATGATGTCAGTGGCAGCGGTTGAATGGCCAAGATAATCCTAAGCTCACCACTTGCTGATATTCAATATTGCAATATTTTCTGTAAAATAAAACAAAAGAATTCATACAAAGTTATTAACAAAAGAATTCATACAGAATTATTAACAACAGATTTGTGGTTTGCATGGTGAAGTGTCGATATTGTATGTGTGTACCTAAATTGCTTTAAAACTATACCCATGCCAGAAGGCAATCACAATCCAAAGTAACAGTTACATACATGTACATGTACATATGTAATGAATGCTGTGAGATATTTGTGTAGATGCACATGTGTCAACCACCACGCAGTTAGTTACTTGGTGGAGAAAAACAACAACATAGCTCATCTACAATATCAATTTAAATTGATAATGTATAAATTTTGCCAATAACTTATAAAATGCAAGAAAAAATTTCCCCTCCCCTCATTTCTACTGACTAAGTGCATGTGTTGTTCACATACATAACGTGAACGGAGGTAAACAATAAACCTTGTCCATCATGTTCGTTCATGTTTTAATTTATTCAAGGATAGCCTTCAACTATTTTTGGCAGCAGAAATAAACTGATCAAACGAAGCATCATTCAGTATAATTCATGAAACGTTTTGTGGCCTTACCAGTCTGTCTTTAGCCGTCGATCATCAGGGTTTGGCTTATCGTCTTCGGCCTGACAATCATCGTCCCCGGGCTGGTTAACTACATGTACTCGTATAACGTCTTCGGCTTCTCTCTCGTCCGGTGAGCTCCCCTCCTCGCTAGAGCCCTCACTTTTCTCTGAAGGCCTTCCTGAAATGCCTTTTCCTCATCTTTACTGTATTTCCCAATACTCGCTGCCATCGGACATTTTCGCTGTTTTTTGTGTCGAAAAAATGCAGCCTATAGTGTCCGATGTTATTCCGCATTCAATGTACATGTACAGTATATATATAAAAATGCACGCACACGATCGACCTGACAGACTGTGTACAAGAGAGCTTTGGTACGTGGTGTGACGTCACACACTGTGTATGATTAGAATGGTTCGTGGGTCACCGGCTTTTGCCGAAACTGAGTTTTCTGGGTCGGAGTACGCCGCGCGAATTTGTGTTTTTTTTGCATGAAGGAAAAGGTTTTATTGAATACTACTAAAATATTAGTCCTTATTTTACATTTCTTGAACAAAAATAGTAATATAGGCTATATCAATAATCCGTTTTATATAACACCCAAGCAGATCCTTGCCATTTGATTGGAGGATTGTCCGTCACGTGATAGCAAATAAAAGTACCATTGCACGCTGAGTCACTCGCCGTGCTTTTTCGTTCCATCCGAAAAGTACCATTGCACGCTGGCACGCTGCCAGCGTGCAATGGTACTTTTCGGATGGAACGAAAAAGCTGAGTAAAAACATCAATGCGTGCGCGTGTCTTTGGTAACGCAGCAGGTGTTACTGCAAGAAGGCATTGTAAAATTACTAGCATTCGGCTTCTACAGTTGAAATTGTTTGTTTTGAAAGTTGTTTCTTTCAATCAAAATGACAAAGTTCTACTTGGATGTTATATAAAACAAATAATGAATGTTTTTCATTCGTGCAATGGTGCGAATATGTTCATTCGTTGAAAGCTGGAATGTTCCATTCAACTCGGCTCCGCCTCGTTGAATAGAACATTCCATCTTTCAACTCATGAACATATTCGCACCATTGCACTCATAAACATTCATTATGTGTATAATAATACATCTTCAAAGCCATTGGACACTTTCGGTAAACTGTATTGTCCAAGGCCCACACTTCGTGTACCACAACTTCTAAAATTATAAAATAACAAACCGGTGAAAATTTAGGGTCATCGGAGTCGTGAGAAAATAACTGGAAAACCCACTCTTGTTTCCCCACCTTTCGCCGTGTCATGACATGTGTTTAAAAAAAATTTGTAATTCTCGATATCGAGAATTGATATTGTTTTGATGTTTTTTCAAAAAAGTAAAGCATTTTATGGAATAATATTTCAAGAGAAGTCTTCAACCATTACCTTCTGTAAACCCTTTGAGTTATTTGTAAATCTATATACATTAATTTTTCTCTGTTCCCAAAGTGTCCAATGGCTTTAAATAAACATGCAGAAAGTTAAGAGTATTATTGTCAATGTCTCAGGAGACAACACAGATGCTTTTGAAACTTGCGAGTCTAGTGTATAAACTAAAAAATTACAATGTTGAACATTTCTAGTGCGCCATGTCTGTAAATGCTGGCGCAACAAACAAGAACTCTGCTAATTTACAATGACAACACAGCAAGACAACCAAGTTTGAATGGAATAAAATAATAGTTTTAAAGCCATTGGACACTTTCGGTAAACAGTATGGTCCAAAGGCCCACACTTCGTGTATCACAACTTATATAAAAAATAACAAACCTGTGGAAATTTAGGCTCAATTGGTCATCGGAGTCGGGAGAAAATAGCAGGGAAACCCACCCTTGTTTCCGCACATTTTGCCGTGTTGTGACATGGGTTTAAAATATTAAATCCGTAATTCTCGACAACGAGAATTGATAGTTGTTTTAATGTTTTCTCGAAAAGTAAAGCATTTCATGGAATAATATTTCAAGAGCATTTCATGGAATAATATTTCAAGAGAAGTCTTTCACCATCACCTTCTGTAAACCCTGTAAGTTATTTGTAAATCTGGGATTTTTTTTTTTCTGTGCCGAAAGTGTATAATGGCTTTAAGTATCCTAGATCCATCCTCTCGACAGTTTATGTCCTTTTTCTATAATATACAGTGAGTATGGTTGCACTTTCGGTCGTCAAAGCTCACATTATCGTATAATTTGTATTTAGACAATTCCAAAAAATTGCCTGGCAGGCAAGTGCAATAAATATTTCAAAAGACAGTCACAGAGTAAGTCCAAATGGCTTGTTGGCGGTGAGGCCCTTAGGGAGTGTAGTATTGTGGCCATGCGTGTGAAAATCAGACTTAAAGGCACTGGATACCTTTGTTTGAAAACTTTCTCGAAAACTACGTCACTTCAGAGGGAGCCGTTTCTCACAATGTTTTATACCATCAACCTCTCTCCATTACTCGTAGTCAAGAAAGGTTTTATGATGATAATTATTTTGAGTAATTACCAATAGTATAGTATAATAGTGTCCACTGCCTTTAAAAACGAAATTATGTTATGAAGCAAGTAGAACATCGTTTCCTATCGCTTATAAAATCACGCCGCACGGGAATTCTCTGTTTCGGCATACAATGTACGTTATACGTTACGAGTTGACTTTGGTACGAGTTGACTTGGGTACGAGTTGACTTGGGTACGAGTTGACTTGGGTACAAAATTTTGGGTACGAGTTGACTTGGGTACGAGTTGACCTGTTTCGCTTTCAAAGTTCAAACTCCTTTTTTTAACTCCTTTTGAAATTTTGACATTCTCGGTCGAGAATGTCAAAATTTGGAAAAAGGAGTACAGCGCCCCAGTTACTGGGTCTACACGTCACCCCTTGTCTCCCCAATTCCCAACTCACCTTGAATTGTTCGATGTATGTAGGCCCATAGAGTAAGGACAGAGGCCTAGCCTACATACACGGTACGATTCTCATCGAAAGCCGCCCCCATTTGGGGCATAATATTCAAGTCATTCTCAGCTGACTGGGCTATTACAAATGTTACACAAAACATGCCAGATTTGCACACACAATGCATGCGGTGCCTATATTGTGAATCACATTGGTAACACCAAATCTGTTCAAAAGTAGTCTCAACTGTCATTACAATTTATTTATAAAATTTAAATAAAGTACAGATTGGAGGTGAAAGACATTTTATCTACACAGCCTGGAATTGTGAAAATGAAAACAACCTAGACCTCTCAATGATAAATTGCCTAGGACTAGTCCTAAGTTAGGACTACCTTTGTGAAATCCACCCCAGGTAATTTTTTCTTCCATATTTCTTTGGCATTGTTCTTGCTAGTGTCACATAGTAGCAATACTGGAAGAGTAATAAACCAAAGGAGCCCAGAGTCAAGATGAATTCAATGAGATTGGACCAAGTGAGGGAGTATCCATGTCAAACAGCTTCAGACTAAAACTATACATTCTGTATTTTTGTTCTTTTGCACACAACGCATTCAAAACTTAGTTCACTATCCCAACAAATCTAAACATCACTGAAAAATATGACAATATTGTTGTTTTAGTAAATACTCAACAAGAACATCATTCCTTTTATTATAATAAATCTGTCTGCACCTGTTTTTAACCATCCTGACTGGTATCCAACAAACACCTACTTATAGGTCACTACAGGTCAAACCACCATCCCTTCTGACAAAGGGCTGGTCTGTATGGTCTATACAGTCATTCAAGAGGCTTGGGGAGAGTTGAGTGGCATTCACAGCAGGCCTCTGTTAACCAATAGGCTGACCTCTCCACCCAGGTAGGTGAGAGAGAAAAGGGCTAGAAGACATTTTTTTTTGTCAGAGTGGAAGCTACAAGATTTGGAAATAAGTAGTTGGAAACAAGGTTTTTTTAATATCAATACTTGGTAGTAGATCTTCCAGGAATAATGTGCTAATTCACCAACTGGTTATTTTAATGAATGTGTGATTTCTTAAATTAAGATGTTAAAGTTTAGAATTATCTGAAGGAAGTCAAGCACAATTTGGAGAGGAACTACTAACAATATTATCATTTACTAAGGGTTTGCCCTTACATTTGGGACTGGCCATTGGGGCAAGTCAGTTTGTAGTTTCACTAGTCCACCAATTTTCTTTGACCTTAGTTTCAGTTGTCTTTTCCAACACAATCGATTGTATGGAATTGGGGTTCGAGTTTGAAACCATAATATTATTTACCCTATTCACCCGACATCATCATCAGAATAATCTTTGATGCGCTATACTGTGGGCAATATCACTGTGCGTTGAAGTGCAGATTTTAGGCGACGCAGCATTTACACGTAAACATATTGCCCACCAAAATGGTGAGCACGGCACAGTCGCTGCGCGTGACGTGCGTGCAAGGGGTCAACTCAATTGTCCCTTCCACACAGGTTCTGGTTGTGGTCCACATGTTTGTATCTTTGGGAAGCAATGACCGAGCCAGAATTTTGAATGGTCATCAAGTAATTCACTTGCATTGCATTTTGCCAGCAGACCACTAGGTAGAAGACTGCACAGTGAAAGCTGATGGGCATCAATGAATGTATGACCATGAATGAAGTCTTAAATGGCACACTAAGACTTTTGCTCAAAGTTTTGCTTTCTAATTTAATTCAAAGGGTGACTCATTTCAAAGGGACAGTTCTGATTCAGTACAAAACTGCATTTCAACAAGGGGGAGGAGAAAACTTGTCAACAATGATGTGTGGTCAACTCACTGGGTCCAAAGAGCAAAGCCTGAAAGACATCCACTGTCATTTAAAGTGAACAACCTGCCATTCAATCTGTATTATGCTATCAGGTGTACCTCAAGTTGTGATCAATGGGGACACCATGAATGAGGGACCAAGAGCATTTGCATAGAGTAATTCCCACACAATAGGGTAATGTGCGTTCCTGGATTAAATGAGCAGGAACATGTTTAAGACCACATAATGTCTTCAATGGTAACTGATGCATGGGGAAGGTGTCCTAATGAGAGCATTTTACACTCCCAGCACATGACACTCCTATGGTAGAATAGTCTTTACATGTATAATCGTGGAACCAAGCTGGGATTAAAGAACCAAATCCGCTGCAATATTCTGAAATTAAAAAAATGTGAACTTGCACACTGTAACTCGGAAGCAATTTAGTCATTAATAGAGACCGCTTCATTAAAAAAAAAAAAAAAAAAAAAAAAAAAAAAAATCGGGAATAAGGCCAAACAATAAAAAAAAAATACCAGTTGAGGCCACATCCTTTTTTATACATTTTTTTATTAAAAAAAATACACATTTTCTGTGAATTTCTCATTCAACTTTATCTTTTAAGAAGTGGTGACTTTAAACTGAAGAATAGGTGGCCAGTTCAATTTAAAATGCTTGCGGCCACCTTTGAAAGAATAATAAATTTTAAAAATAAAAAGGCCTTCATCCTCTGTCATAATCTTGAAACTGTGTAAGTTTAGTGTAAATCTGTGGACATTGTGTTTTGTTGTGTTAGAAAAAAGTACATAGACCCTTTAAACCCAAAGAGAAAATATTAAGCTGGAGATTTGCATGGCGAATTTTGCAAAATCGTGCCCAATCATCTCCAGTTTGCACTCTGAACACTCGGCAGCTCAATCTGCCAATTGGGTCAAATTATGCGCAATCTGCACTCTAAAGATCAGGAAGCTGAAGCAGCCGATTAGGAATTGTGGCATAAAAACATGGTTTCTTATTTGAACAAAAATTGCCTCACCTCCTAAAGCAGTCTAGCCTACTATTCAGTCTGGTAATATTGGCAGTAGGCACCAACCAGTATTCTTCGGTTTGATTATCAAGACTAAAACATCAAGACTGAAACACCCCCAACCCATTTAGAGATTATCATTACATGGTGCTATCGCAAACCTTTACTTTATCGTATTTCCACCAAGCAAAGTTTCAAATGTTCCGAGACTGAGCTGATTGGATTTTAGACTGATCCCTGCAATCCTAAGGTCTATTGCAAATACCACCTGGTTAATTTAAATGCACGATGGTCGGAAACATTTCTACATCGGGCTACTACTGGTTTTTTTAAGGGAATTATTTGAAATTTTAATGGACTATTTCCCATTCTAAAATAATTCCTCTTGTTTGAGGAATTGGCTCTGCAACGCTTAATTTTGACCTTTGAACAGAAAAGTCAAACACACATTTCATCATAAATTAATGTTTAACACATTTATGCTAAGTGCAATTCAGCAGGAAAACCAGTCGAGAATTGCTTTTGAAATGGTATTTTGATTGGTAACCTTATTCTGGTAATCAACATTTTGATGGATGCTAAGCTAGGTTTTGTGCTTTTAAAGCAGTTCTATGAATTCGGGTAAGTTTGAACTTTGAGGGTATGTTTTTAGCTTTTGCCAAGTGACACGATTTTTTGTTGGTACCGCATGCGATTCACCGTGCGTGCAGGTCCTGTGTGACCGTCCGCACATTATACAGCAGCCATAGTGCGTGTGTGCAGTCTGCTCCGTGGCCGTATTTCTATAATAATACGTAGGCAGACCCACATCTTACAACCCATTTGGTCACTAAACAGTCGCATAGTTAATAAAAATAGCAGCAATAGCTTTTGTAAAAACCACTAGGCGTTCAACATGTTCAAGTTTCAATGTACGTATGTGTGTAAAATCGTGTCTAAATTTATTTTGATGTGCCATGTTCCCAGACGAAATGTACGGGGGCCTCACTACAAATTTTCTCTTCAAATATCGCGCCTTGAATTACGTCACGAACAGCGACCTCTCGGGTCGGGGCCTACTCGTAAATTTGTAAATACAATCAAAACTATTATTTTTAAACCTTAGTTAACTTTTTATTTACATTCCTCACATAAAAACACATATTTTAGCGACAAAAGCTTTATTTAAAAAAAATACCACTTCCAGGTGACTTTAATGATTCGCTGTGAAAAGAAGCTCCTTCTGCACCCAATGATTTTGTTGAGATTCGGCTGGTACAATTTAAGAGAGTGGCCCCCCCGTACTGTAGTTTCTAGCTGTTGACTTTCTCCAATTCCTTGAGCAGTTTAAAGTTTTAGATAAGGTCACCTCTTAAAACTTAGTCGTCTTTATTCTAGCGTGTATAAAGTCAGGGCTTGAAGTCTTTCTGTGTAGGGGACGCTTTTCAACTGTGGCACCAACTTGGTAGCCCTCCTCTGTACCTATTCTAAACTTAATAGATGTTAAATTTGCATCGGGGATAAAGAATATTAATTTTTGGTTTTTACCCATATACACCTATTACACCTATAACATCTATTAAATCGTTTGCAGTACCCGCTGCTAAAACATAGGATTCGTACTGCCTCTAGCTACCGGGCAATCTTGGTGGTCTAGTTGGTATGACACTGCTCTAGAATTGCAAAGGTCGTGGGTTCGAATCCCACCCGAGTAAAATGCCTGTGATTTTTTTCACAGGACTCGGGGAAAGTACTGAGTATACAGTGCTACACATCGGTGTATATGGGTAAAAACCAAAAATTAATATTCTAAACTTGTTTGTCCTTCTTGGCTATGCCAAGTGTTCCATGAGGTCGATCGTAATGGACAGTTTCTTCGATTTTTTGTGGACTTAAACTCACTTTTGACTCAATTTTGAAAACATTTAAATGCCTGATGTTAGTCTTTTAAGCCAGTGCAGTAGGCAGTTTTTGAGCTATTTTGCTGTTGAGTGTTGTTTTGATTTTGGTTTTTTTTTTGAGTTGTTCCCTAATTCTAGCTAGAAGTAGTTGTTCCCCATCTTATTATATATTAGGTACTAAAAGTCAATGGTTTATTGGAGAGGCTTTTACAACCGAAAATGTCAACACTTCAAAAAAAGAAGAACATTGCCCCAGTTGGAAAAGTTTCCGTATGGCACCACCACTATTTCATTCAATATGAAATAATATAGTATTTAATTTACCTCAATGAGATATCCCTTTTTGTAAAAATGAGCGAAAAGGTGGTGGCGCCATACAGAAAGTTATCCCCCCAGTTACTGAGCATTATTTTTTAAGATTCATTTCCGCAAAAAACACCAAAACAAGCATGTACAGCAGCAGCAGTACGTACAATTGGTTGTAAAAAGTCCACATTCAACTCATTATAATTCATGTAAAATCATGTAACATAATAATCATCAAAGTGTAATCCATCATCACCAAGTAATCACTCAATTCCATATCATGTCAATAATAAATTGTGACTAAAAACGAAAAACATGTCACACACATCATGTCAAGCAAGTCAACTCACTTCTGAGAAAGAAAATCAACTCGCTCGACAAGTCAGGTACAAAAAACACATTAATATTTCATTCTGGTATGAAACAGATTTCTTTATCGGCATTTGGACTGTTTATTTTATGAGACTTGGGGAGACTTGGATATGCTTACTTTACAGTGCTTAATAATCAACACAGATGTAGTTAAATAATTTAATAAAACGATTGTCTGACATTCAACCGCTGTGCTTGTGGGACCAAACCGAACGCTGCACTCTACCGTGTCACACTGTACATGTACATGAACGTACATGTACGAATAGGGAATGAGTCCGAACTGGCCAACAACAAGTACATTTGGGGCATACAAATTTGCTTTAAAAACCTAACCCCGTCAATGTTTTCAGAGTAAATACCGTAGAGTATACTTACCGGATAGTCGTGGGTTCCAACAAACCCGCTCCGGTTCCAATTTGTAGACAAACGGCAACACTAGAGCTGATAGAACTGTGGGAACTGCAAGTATTTCTGTCTCTAAATTTCGTCCCATACAAATCAAAGATGGCGAGTTGAAGATAGGACACTAGCGCTGTTTTACACGCAGCCGTTGTAACGCGATGACTCGGCACAATTGGAACGTGGGGAAGGGCGCCATCACTCGGTGGGCAAGTAAAACGAAGCAGGCGACGTTCAGCGCAGCATAGAAATAAATAGGATGGTCATGGCAAATGTTGGCAATTTGCGTTAAAACAATAAGATTTCTTAGATTTAAAAGGGCGTTTCTTAAGGATTTAAAAGGGTGTTTCTTAAGGATTTTAAAGTGTGTTTATTAGGGATTTAAAAGGTTTTTTTCTTAAGAATTCAAAAGGGTGTTTCTTAGGGATTTAAAAGGGTGTTTCTTGGATTTAAAAGAGTGTTTCTTGGTCGATAGAGTTTTTCTGCACAATTTTCTACAAGTGGTAATCTTTGATTCCAATTAATCTTATTTTATTTTTGACCGTTATACCACTATTATTTGAGGTAGTTTTGAAAAAGCTTTTAATTTCATAGTAAATGTGGTAAAATGGGGATACTGAATACTTGGATCTTTTAATTAAACCAACAAAGTGCAAAAGTATGACATTGTATCCTAGTGTGTATCAATCATTTTTAATAATCACTTGCAAGTTGCTACAGACAATAACAAGGTTCAATTAATGACCAGCTGGGACCAAATCCATGACTCTGGGCTTATGCAGATTTCTACGCAGTAAGCAGAGCCATGCAATTCGACCCAGATTCACAACTCTGTTTGTAAACAATAAATACATGAATTAGTAGGTATACAAATATCACATTTTAATGATGAGTAGGGTTGGTTTGCTACATTAAACAGCCCACTCCAAATTATGTCTTTGTTCCGCTTTTTTACCAATCTTTGTAACATAACTATATTATATATTAATTTAATTAATGTTACTTGTCTTATGCCTCTGAAGAAGGTCCGGATTGGATCGAAAGCTAAGGCCATCTACCCTATTCATTATTAATTTAATTAATGTTTATATAATTTAATTAACATATATAATAAATATATTAAGTCATTATTACTTTCTTTTAATCAACAGCACCCTTCTTGATCCCAAATGAGATCGAACAGATGAACAAATGAATAGTTTGATACATAAAAAGCCCCCTCCAAATTATGTATTTGTCCCGCTTGCCCCCCCCCCCCCCCCCCCCCACACACACACACTACTAGCCTTGTCAGTCATTGTCGATTACAGACCACAGGAATTACAGATGAGAAATTTTTACCAACTTTCTACTCTTCCTTTTCACTTTCTTTTCACTGTCCACAACTTTCTTGTTAAACAAGCTCTTGTTATAAAACTTCACTGCAGCATGCAACCTAAATCTCACAAAAAATGAGATGAACGATGTTACCCTTTCACTACTGCACAAATCAAGATGAAGGTTATTATTGGTCAAACCAATATGGATTCTTTCTACAATCCTTTTGCCGATGGCATTGATGTGGAAATAATCATTAAAACATTTGACAAACACTTTCTCACATACAACAACAAAGTCAGAAAAATTGTCACTAGGAACAGTTAAACCACCAAAATCCGATTCCTCAATACAGTAGGCCTTATAATTTAATAGTAGTTCAGATGGATCTTCCATGAATGCAGCATTTTTCAACAATGCATTTTTACAAGTCTCACAATTTTTATGCTAGGCAAGTATCTGCTTGGCCAGATAACCAGCCACATACACTATTACATTGTTTTGAGGCTGGTCTATCATTTTATCCAAGTTATCACAGATATGGTTGAAATGGTCATCATTTGTTTCTGTAGACCCCTCAGAGGTTCCAGAATTTCCCTGTGATTTGAAAGAAGCTGTCAAGTCCAGAAAACTATCACTGTCTGATTCGCAATTTTGATTTCCCAGAGGGGCCATCATTTTACTACACATTACTTGTTTCAAAGCTGCTCTAAACTCATTTGCTGTGGGGTTATCTCTATGCCCTCCCCTGCTTCTGAGAATCGAGAATAGATTCTCCAAACAATCTTGGTTAAGCCTGTTTGTCAGGAGAAATGAGAACTGGTCCCCAGTGGTCAACTCATTAAACAATTGGACAACAGCTGTGATAGTGGTTACCCATCCCTGAAAGCAAGCAATTTTGTCTGTAGACCCGTCTTTTACTTTCCATTTCTTTATCCATTCAATACAATCTTTCCAGAAGCTAACATGAACTGAGCTTGGTGTTGCTGCTGCTCTGTATGTTTTAGTTTCCCTCAACTTTCTTGAATTAAAGGAATCAAACAGTTTGTCCATCCGCTCTAGAAACTCAGCAGTATACACTGCTTCTGATGGTAATTTACCAAGTGAAGAGTAGGTTAGTATCCCAGATGCAACGCTATGGCTCAAGACCTGGGAAGCAAGGCAAACCCTCATTTTTGTGAATGGTGGGAGCTCTATATGTTTGGCTGTCAGCTTGGGTGCCGTTCTGAGAGGCAACTTGGAATCATGATTGTAAAACTCAACAATGTAATTCCAATTAACTTCGTGTCCATCAACTACAAAAATGTGCTGTTTCAAGTTGTTGCGGACACTCTTTAACAGATGAGGTGGATCAAACATGCAATATACCTTCTGGACATTACCTTCACTTGTCTTTCTCTCAATGAATGGCTTGTCCGCACTCACACCCATCATACGAAACATTTTTCGATTGTTTGATCCCTGATCCCCAATGACTACCTTTACAGTGAAGCCTGCCTCTTCTATTTTCTCAATGCATTCAAGTAAGAGAACCTTTTGTTTACTGCCAGGTGTAGCTGCATTAGCCAAGAAATAACCCACTGGTTGCTTCCACTTACATGCAAGGCCTCGTACCATGAATACAAGTGCTTGAGTCGCCAAATTTTTGGACTTGCCAAGAGAGCCAAAATCTTCCATTCCTTCAATGATGTCCTTTTGCAAATCATAGTACAGCCCTGACTTAAGACTCATTTCATCTAGTGTTAGTACGCAAACTTTATCTCTTTCGGACATAGTTTTAGCCTTTCGCTGCAATATTTCAAAGCTTGTGTTATTAAAGCCAGGCTGTACTCTCACTTTTTCCAGCCATCTTCGAAGAGATCTCTCACATGGCAAAGCAAAAATTTTGCGGCAAAACCTGTAAGCACTCGGACTTTGGTAGTGAAGGGCAAAGGCAAAGAGTTTATCCTTGTTTGTGTATCGTCTGCCCTTCAAACGCTGCTTACCTATTCTAAGCTGGCTAGCAAAGAAATCTAAAGTGCTTGTGTCCAGGTATCTACTCGCATTCTTGATAATGTTGGTGATTGATCCAGACTTGGAAGCTTTCTCTAAGGATGCTGTAAGCGTTTTGATCTTCCCCTTTAGTCTGTGAATCTTTACTCTGTGTGTGGACACTTTGGGTTTTGTACGTTGACCAGCATTCTCTCTTGCAGTATCTGGACCAGGCTTTACATCTTCCACTTATGTAAGAAAAATGGAATGAAACATATGGCTGAGATTATGGAAATGCAAATCCAGGTATCAAAGCACCTCAGTATGACTTAAATACAAACAAAAGGCAATAGTTTTGTTTGTAATTGTTTATTACAGGAATGAAGTGGGCATTTCCTAGCCAAAAGGGCCTACTGGATTGAATGTGTATATGGATATCATTTGCATGTTATCTTTACCTGGTTTATTATACAATGAGCTGATGTGGTCTACATCAGATTCTTGGTCTGTGATGTCCAAATGTTCTTGAGTGTCTGGTTGTGGTACTTTGTGCTGTACATTGTCTCTCTTTGCATAGGTGTGGTCTGCCTTTACCCCACTGTGTTCTCCTCCAGAAGCTAAATCATTTTCAACTGTTATGATAACAAATTAAAAAGCTTGTTTAAAATCAACAAATACAATACTTCACTCATTTTTCCTCCTTTACTTGTCACCTGGGCAAGCATCATTATTATTTCTGAATAGCTAATAACAATAGCTTTGTGGGTGACAGCCAGTAATAGTAACTTCAAACTCGATTATCACCCAATCATCTTTAAATTCTGTCAGCATCAATTTTTCCCATAAGTAAATTTAACTTTACATGTAGTTCACACCTTTGGAAAAGAAAAAAGTTAAAATATTTCAACTAAGCAGGTTCAACAAAACAGTACCTGTTTTACTCTTCTTAGATCTTTTTATGGAGACATGTCTGCTGGGTAGTTTCCGCTTCAAAGTCACCTTCTTTGGTGGATTTGGTATGTTGAAAATTGTAGGGACCGCATTCCAAACCAGTCTACCAGTACACAGAATCTGGGATGGCTCAAAATGCATTGAGCAGATTCTACAATTATTGTACAAGTATTTGGGTGACTTGTTCCGCAGATCTGATCTTCTCGTAGACTGAACCCATCGGTCTGATCTGTGGTACCACAAATGAAATAAACAAAAGCATCGTAATAAACCCATGTGATCTGTGCAGATTTTAATACTAGAGGCCAAATTAAAAACAAACACCTCCATCTTGATTGATTATTGGGTTGACCTGGTTTATCAAAACATTACAAATAAATTATTCAAGACTACCATCACATTCACAAATTTATAATAATGTTATTAGTCAATTACAAAATAAAAACTTAAATGGCTGGAATAAATACAAGAACACTGCTACACAGCTACCCCATTCTACACTCTGGGGTCATGAATGTTTGTTTCCTGATCATTAAAAAACGATGTAATTGTAGAGTAGCCTAATATAATAATTAATCATGCCTTTCTGTGTAAACATTAATAACATTTTGCAGAAAACAACTCCAGTCAATCATTGCCAATTTCTGCCAATTTCTGCCTGGACGATGTTGATGTTAATGTCATTATTACATCAAAATGTTCTGCCATAAAGTTCGCCTTACCTTTCTTTGCTTTTTGGAAATCTGTAATAGTGAAGATTACTATTCCGTTGTGAATTGTTCACACAATTTACGGCAGAGCACCATAGATAGTGACATGTTTGCTGTGCTGAGCTAGCGCCTATATTAGTATTGGTTGCAAGTTTTCCATAGCCATAGAGTGCATTGTAGCGCGCAGAGCCGACTTTGGTTTTACTTGCCCGACAATAGCGGGCGCCCTTCCATGCTCCCGCCATAGACCTTATTGCAGATAGCAATTTTGAACAACTGCGCATGTGCGCGCAAAGGACTGTGGGAAAAATTTGGCACCTCGCTCAAAAAAGTAAACAACGTTCAACGTTCGTACACGATCGATCGGTTTGCAAAATGGATGTGACAGGAGTGACCGAGAAAGAGCTGGTTGATAGAATAAATAGTTCTGGCATAGACAAACTAAGGTAATCTTTAGCTAAAGTGAATGTGACAAGACACAGTAGTTAAAGACAAACTCCAAAGGCGACATTTTTTTGCGATAAAATTACTGTTTTTAGGTTTGCCCGTCTACGTCTGTAGGGCGTCGGAAGACTGACAATACATTGACAAGGTCAATGGCCAGAAGTTGCAACACGGATCAGTGACCCTCCCGCAACCATCAGTCACCCTCGAAGGATCGGAAATAACAACCAAAACTTCCCACCAGTGACTCCGATTTGTGCTGATAAATACTTCGACAAAAGCATGGACGACCTCCATGACAAAAGTAAGACATTTTTTCTGTTACAAAACAGAGAAACATTGCCAAGGTCATGATGATCGAGGACTGTCATGACTGTTTTACAAAAAATAAGAACATTTCTTATTCCTGGTCTAGATAGAGTCTAGATATAGCTCTATGGATAAAGCCCATCAATGGTTACATTGTCTTGATTCGATTGTATCTGTAATACTGATCAGCAATGACGTGGACGAATAGCTTTCAATCATGGTAGTTGTACATTTTTAAAACTTTATGTGGCAGATGATACTTTTTCCTTATTTCTCACACCATCAACTTTTTAGGTCTACCACTGATATGGTTCAAAATTAAAGTGACCAAAAGTGACTAAGTAATTGTGGTTTATGTTTATATTTATTAATATAAATCTATTTCTACCTCCATGGTTATACCGTAGATCATGACATGACAAGTACGACAAGGTTCTGGTGTAGGTCCTAGCATACTTCTAGTTTCTAGAACTTAGAAGTAGTCCTAGCATAAACATGTTTTTATCAAGGGTTCAGTTTATACAAGTTTGATGTACACGTATTGTACGAACATGATTCTGTACATAATATAATTACATACTTTGTGCTTTGTTTTGTGCATGTATTACAAAAATGATACTTTTAGTACACTGTACCATAAAGCATCAAGTTGTAAGCTTTATTGTTAGACCCTACTGGTACTGTAATAATGGTATGTTTGTTATGCCTATAATTTTATCATATGATATGAGACTATGAGTTTTTGTAGGTTTGTAATTCGAAAAGCAAGGACTAGGTCACATGAGCGAAACCCTTCTTAAGGTAGGAATTTGAAAAAAGAATATAATTTCTTTTTAATTTTTGTTTTCAAATAAGTTTGATTTATTCAACAACAAAAATAGATTCTGCATTGGGCATCCTCAAAAAATAAATCCTTTTGGTTTTACTTGGAAATTGTTACCATTTAACTTTATTATTTTGGGGGCAACTATCCCAATTAATACATTTTTGATTCTAAACGATTCTAAACTCATTATACTGATAGGTCTCATTTTGTAGTTTAAGTGGGTGAAAAGTCATTTCAAACCTTGCCATCAAAGAAGAAGTATTGTGAGCACTTAAATGTGATTCTCTGCAAACTCTGCATCTTAAAAATTTGGATTTAAATTAACAAGTAAGTTGACTGGCACTGTGGTCAGGTGGTTCAGGGCCCACTAATAATGGCTTCAGTACTGCCAGAGGCAAATTGTAATGTATTAAGCTGTCTCATGACTTCACAAAGCCAACATTAAAACAATTGATATTTATTAAGCTGCAGCCACCTTTGGCAAACACGGCATGCATGTCAGAGTCCTTGTTCACAAAAAGACTCTAGAAGAGGGATCAGACTATCTTCTACACCCACAGGTTGGAATGGAATCTAAAGATGACAGTGCCATGATAAAACTGCAGCTTTGTATAAAACCTGTGACAAATTCTTGTTTGTGAATGCTATATCATGCATGTTGTGAGTTTAACTCCCGGGGTTGGTGTGAAAACAATTGTTCACAATCTAACCAGCATCTGTAATTATGTGACCCATTTTATGGTGAGAGTTTAAAGGTTTCATTGATAACTGTGGGTACACATAATTTAACTCTTGCTGAAAATAAATCCAAACCTGTCACACTTTTTGTTCAATTACAAACACTTTTTTATTTTATAATTTCCATCCTTTAATTTTTTTCTTCAAATATTTAAATTGGTAATATTAACTTTATAACACACTTGGTATTTTCATGGCCCCTTAAAAACACTTACATTGCAGTTTACTTCACTCAATTATTATCTACCCTTGTTTGCCTCAGGTATTGTTCATGTTGACTGTACTGAGGCGGTTAACTACAACCCTCTAGATCTCTGCAATTGCAACCCTTGGTATTATTTAAATCTTTGCATTATGAAGTATTATTGTATGATTTAAGTAACCAGAATAAATGAAGCTTTAAACTCTTCAAGACAGTGGAAATGGACGTTTGGACAGTGTTATTGTTTGTATTGTATTGTATTATTCTACTTTCTCTGAGAATTGTAGCCTACAACCGCAGGACGCCACGCACAGGCATATTAAGAAGCATTTGCGATACCTTCGCTTGCGTCACAGTTCACTCTGCAATTAACATTTATCTTTTCATCGCCAATTTACGTGTCATCAGTCAAAAATGGCCTCAAGAGCATGAAGACACACACACACACACCCACACACACAGCCTTTAGTCAATTCAGAAGATGGTCAATGAGCTCTCCTGCAGCAAAAGAAGTAGGATGTGGTTGGTCGAGTCCACAAAACAACAGTACAGATCACATCTTTGGAGTGAACACAGAACTGGGAGAATAACTGCTTCCAATATGAGTCCTGTCACGAAGCATGTTGATGCACAAGTAATTATCTGAAAGATAAAGCAGACAAAAACTAAGGGAATAAATGAGTGGTTACAAGTTCTTAAAAAGGCGTTTAAAACAGGCAGGGTCGTGGTCGTTCAGCCCTTGTTTCCTCTTTCACGTATCTTATTTGATGACCTGACATGTGTTGCATTTTAATGACTGAGACAGTTTTCGGATGCATTGTGTGGTGTGTGCGTAGTTAGTCTTGGTGCAAGACGTTTCTTGTTTTGCTTTCACACCCAGCGCGGCCAACTCACAAACATCACCCGTATCGGTGAAACATCTAGCACCAAGACCAGCACATATTATGCATCTAAACATATCCAAAACAACCGGTTATAAACAGCTCCAGCTGGTCTTTATCACTCGTTAACTTTAAACACCCTGACCCCACGTGAAGCGCTCTCCACCACAACAGGAATGCAGATAGCGAAACTGATTGAGGCATTTATGAATGATCTTTTGCCTTGTAAATCATAACCAAACACTCTGCCCTGAAAGTCAGTCATGACTAATATGACTATGAGCTAATTAATGAGCAGTATCATTATCAGAATATTGATATTATATTCTGAATATAATATCAATATCTGTCATCTCTAAAAAATGTTGAGGAATATATAATTGAATAGGCCTATGTATGTTTCTTTTTTAGTTTCTACCACAAATCACACATAAATCTAGCCTATACAATACTCAAATTGTAGCCTACAGCTTGTTGGGTTTGACATGCTTGATGATTTAATCATGACCCGGTCATGATTAAATCATAAACAAGCTTTATTGATATTTTATTAAACTATTTTGTGTTCAATCAAAGTCAAAAGAACATGCATGGACCTACCTACGTATGTACATACATGTACAGTCCCTCGTTCTTCCGTTGAGTCGCAAAGCACACACTGGTCCAATGGCATTATTGTCGTAGTTTTTTATATTAATATTACACATCTGACTTGGCTAAATAAAGCATGGAGGTACACCCATTCGTGGGTGAAACTGTCTTCCGCCACAGAAGCATGACCGTCCACCACAAACAATGTCAATGTTTACAAACTTATTGTTTACAAAAAAACTTTGTAGAACACGTTACGTGACGACCGTATAACTGGAGGTGCAAAATATTTCCCACAATCCTTTGCGGGACGTCGGATTTTTGCTATCTGCAATAAGGTCTATATTGAACCCTTGCAAGCGCGTCACATGCAGCAACTGATGCCACGCTCACCATGTTGGTGGTCAATAGGTTTACGTGTAAATGCCGCGTCGCCTAAAATGCGCACTTCACTGAATAACACACGTTTACATTGACCACCAAAATGGTGCATCCAAGATTATTCTGATGATGACGTTAGGTGAATTGGGTTAAAACTCATGTACACTACATAACAAGAGTGGACCTGATAACAAAAGTCCACATAATGTAGGGGATTGAAACACTGTGTGAACTTGCACACATTCACACAGTGTTATTTGAAAGTGTTGAAGAATATGATGCCCCAACCCACCCACCCCAGTTATGCCAGTGTTTATGCCACATCTTCTCTGACAAGTCTCAATCGTGAGTGTAGTATATTTCGCGTGGGATGGTAGACAATAATCCACACACTGTGCAAAGGAGCTGCCATACTGGAAAAACGTTTTATTAACTATACCTGGGAATGCAGGTCATGGTGTGACCTTTGACATGAGCTGTATGCAAAGTAGACAGTACTTAATATTTATGAGCTGGGTGTAACCAAGTGGGCCAAAGCAAATATATCACAATTCCTCCCCACTAAATATGAAGTTGCTTACAATGTTCAACAAGTCCGGTAAAACAAATAATAAACAGTGATCCATTAAATGTAGGTAAACAACAGTTCCAAACAACTTGTTTGAGTGAACATCCAGAAATGAGTAAAGTCCATTAAATATCAAAGTAATCCATGGCAACATTTTTGTTTGTTGAATAAAACACCTTAACTTTGACTTTAAACAAAATCGTCTTCTTTTGTTTGGTTTTTATGTGCAGTCAGTTATAAATTGAGTTTATCAGGAGGTTTATGTTCGCGTGCGGGGTAGCGACGTTCAACAACATGTGGACTACCTGACATGGAAGGTTTAGTAGGTGATGACGTTTCACTAGGTTCAGTAAGGTCTGGTTCAACTGGTGTTGGTGTAGGATTGTCCATTTCCGATGGTACGATCTGTGGTATGACATCATAGGGTACAGGTACATTGAGATTAGGGGGTTTCCCAATGTGCGAGTCGAGAAGTTGGTCAATATGGCGGCGCCAGATCATGTTTGGACCGACACAAACTTCATAGGACACAGGTCCAGTGCGAGCATGTACCACACCAGGTATCCATTTTTGATTGCCTCTGTAGTCGCGAACAGAAACAGTTTGACCAATGTGAAACTCACGCGTTATATTGGCAGATGTGTGTGACGCAGTCTGATCCATTTGCTTGTTGTTGACATGGCGACGGACATTAGGCTTTAGAATATCCAATCGTGAACGAAGGTTTCTCCCCAAGAACAACATTGCTGGAGATTGTCCGGTCGTGCTGTGTGGGGCACTCCTGTATGCAAACAGAAAGTTAGCCAATTTGGCTGCTGTGGAACCCTTCTCCCCACTCATTGATTTCAGCGCTTGTTTGAAGGTTTGAACGAATCGTTCAGCGAGCCCATTCGTAGAAGGGTGGTACGGGGCAGATGTAATATGCTTTATCCCGTTACGCTTCAGAAATGTTTGAAACTCGTCCGATGTAAACTGTGGGCCGTTATCGCTGACTAACTGCTCTGGCACTCCATTCCGTGCAAAAATGCTGCGTAGAATTTCAATTGTGCGCGTAGAGTCTGCAGATTTCGTACTCACAACCTCAGGCCACTTGGAGTGGGCGTCCACAACTACAAGAAACATTTGGCCAAAAAATGGGCCGGCATAGTCAATATGAATACGCTGCCATGGTGTTGTGGGCCACTCCCATGTGTGGAGTGGTGCTGACTTGGGATTGTGCTGTACTTTTTGGCATCCAGCACAACCTTTCGCAAGTAGTTCAATGTCGTTATCGAGTCCGGGCCACCACACATATCCACGAGCGAGATTTTTCATTTTGACAACTCCCAAGTGACCCTGATGCAACTCAGCGAGAATGGTCTCACGTAGTTTTAGTGGAATTATCACACGTAATCCCCACATAAGACATCCATCGTGCAGTGAAAGTTCATTCCTGCGTACGTTAAAGGGTTTAAGTTCAGCGTCATATGTGTTCGGCCATCCTTTCATGGTGAATTCACAAGCTTGGGAGAGCACAATATCGCGAGCCGTTTCTTTGCGTACTTGAGCACTAGTGACTGGCATTTTCTCCAGCTGAGACATGTGGAGAAGATCATCCGGGTCAATGTCTTCAGTCCGAACCTCAGGTACTGGCAGTCGCGAAAGTCCATCCGCATTACAGTGCTTAGTGGTGTTCTTGTATTCTATTTCGTAGTCGTGACTAGCAAGAAAAAGAGCGTATCGCACCATACGTGATGCTGTTGTCGTGGGAACACTCTTAGCAGGATGGAAGATGGAAGTGAGTGGTTGATGATCCGTAACCAATGTAAACTTCCGTCCCTGTAGATAGTTATTAAACTTTTTGACACCCCAAACTAGTGCCAAAGCTTCCTTGTCAATTTGAGAGTAATTACGCTCAGCAGAGGAAAGCGTGCGAGAAGCGTACGCAATTGGTCGCTCGGTGTTATTGGGCATTACATGCGACATGACAGCGCCCAATCCATAAGGCGAAGCATCACAAGCTAACTTTACTGGCAAGGCTGGATTGTAGTGTGTTAGCACTTCATCAGATGTAATCAATGTCTTAGCAACTTTGAATGCCTTATCACAACCAGGGGTCCACGCCCACTTGCGATTCTTCTCTAGCAACTGGTTAAGTGGATGTAACACTGTTGCCAAGTCAGGCAAAAAACGATGATAATAGTTAATGAGTCCGAGGAACGAGCGAACCTGACTAACATTCGTAGGAGGTGGAGCATTGTTGACCGCTTGTATCTTTTCCTGGGTCTTGTGTAATCCCTGGGCATCAATTGCATGCCCACAGTAGATCACCTTCTTCTTAAAGAACTCGCATTTCGA
Source organism: Asterias rubens (assembly GCF_902459465.1). Classification (NCBI taxonomy): domain Eukaryota; kingdom Metazoa; phylum Echinodermata; class Asteroidea; order Forcipulatida; family Asteriidae; genus Asterias; species Asterias rubens. Next base: position 8,829,748 of record NC_047067.1, read on the forward strand.
CTTATTAAGTCGCAGTCCGCGATCACGCAGGACCTTGAGCACTCTTTCCAAATTGTGTAAGTGCTCTGTGTCATTGCGGCCAGTGATTATCATATCATCCAGGATGCACTGTACCCCTGGAATGCCCTGCAAAATTTGTTCCATTGAGCGTTGCCACATTGCAGGGGCCGACGACACACCAAACGCTAGGCGGTTCATTTTGTACAGTCCCTTGTGAGTGTTCAAGGTGAGTAAATTACTTGACTCCTCATTCATTACCATATGAAGATAAGCCTGTCTCAAATCAAGCTTACTGAATCGCTGACCTCCAGCAAGTGTCGCGAAAATATCCTCAATCTTTGGCAAGGGATATTGTTCAGTCCGTAGATTAGCGTTTAGAGTCACTTTAAAGTCTCCACAGATGCGTACTCCGCCACTTTTCTTTGCGACGGGCACAATGGGTGTTGCCCATTCACTAGTCTCCACTGGTGTAATTATGTTCTCACGTTGAAGCTTAACAAGTTCTGCTTCAATTTTAGGCCTAAGTGCATACGGCACTTGTCTAGCCTTCAGGAAAACTGGTTGAGCATTCTCTTTAAGTATGAGGTTACCTTTGATACCTTTAAGTTCTCCAATTTCTTCTTTGAAGAGCTCATCATACTCCTCAAGTAAAGCTGTCAGCTTAGCTGTAGTGTCAGTATGATTTTCCACAGACAGTGACAAAATATTTGGCCAGTCCAACTTAACGTGTGTGAGCCAGTCGCGTCCTAATAGCGCTGGTCCTCCACGGTCGACAACGTATAGCTCTCCACAGAATTGTTGTCCTTGGTAGGCAGTACTCACATGCAACAAACCAACTGGTGTTATTTTCTCACCAGTGTATGTCTGAAGTTTCATGCGGGTTGGGTGCAGTTCCAACTTGGAGAATTTGTGCAGATAATCTCCCTTTGAGATGATTGATACTGCTGATCCAGTGTCAAGTTCCATGCGCAAGGGTGTACCATTAATGGATAGTGTCACCCAAATGGTACTATCTTTGTTCTGGTCCAACTTGTTAATGGCCAGTCGCCCGACAAACATTGACGAAGCATCCTCATAATTTTCTGTCATTTCCACTGACTTCATAGGTTTTGACTTTTGTTTCCCCTTCCCTTGCTTTGGAGGGCCACGACTGGGTTGTTGGTCAGATTTTGATCGACACGCTGGTCGGATATGTCCCTTTTTGTTGCATTCATGGCATGTTGCATCCTTGAAACGACACTGATTCGGGGAATGTCCCGCCCTTCCACAGCGAAAACATGCAGTGGAAGACGTTGGTTTCTTTGACGCAAATTTATGAACGGTTGACTCTGGTTTAAATTGCTGTTGAAATTCAACTGCGTCCTTTGCTGCAGCTTCCATAGCTGTAGCAATGTCAATGGCTTTCTTGAGTGTGAGCTTTGCCTCTGCAAGCAGACGTTTAGTGATGTTTCCGGCTCGTAGACCACACACAAGACGATCACGAAGTGCATCGTTAAGATAGTCTCCAAATTCACAATATTCGGTCAACCGCCTCAATTCTGCAAGGTATGCAGTGACAGACTCGCCTTCCCGCTGATCACGCTTGTGGAAGCGAAATCTCTCTGCAATGACAAGTGGTTTGGGGGCAAGGTGCTTCCCCAAAATGTCAACCAATTCTTTGTATGACTTGGTGCTTGGTTTTTCCGGAGCGAGAAGATTCTTCAACAGTCCATAAGTTTTGGGCCCAATTAAACTAATAAAAGCAGGAACCTTTTTGTCCTTGATGTTATTGGCCTCAAAATACTGATCTAAGCGCTCTACATATGTATGCCAGTCCTCCTCGGAACGGTCAAAAGGGTCGATCCTACCGATGAGTGCATTCACAGACGCCATAGTTCATCGGAAGGTCAGTCACATAACACGACAGTATAATAAGTACGCTACACGAGTTGGCAAACAACAACGGAAAGTCAATGTGTATATGTACATACCATCGTAGAATTTTGGCAGAATTTACTCTCAAGAGTTCTCCTTAGCATAATCTTGCACCAATGAATAACAAGACAAACACTCCTTATTAATAACCATAAGGTTTAAATCCCATCCTCGTCGCCAGTTGTAGTATATTTCGCGTGGGATGGTAGACAATAATCCACACACTGTGCAAAGGAGCTGCCATACTGGAAAAACGTTTTATTAACTATACCTGGGAATGCAGGTCATGGTGTGACCTTTGACATGAGCTGTATGCAAAGTAGACAGTACTTAATATTTATGAGCTGGGTGTAACCAAGTGGGCCAAAGCAAATATATCACAGTGAGGGGCCCAAAATGTCTTACCAGTAGAGACTTGATTTCTGCATGAGTGGAATGATGTCTTGATTCTGCATGTCTGCAGTGAAGCATTCCAGACAGAATAGCGACTGGAGAATGGCGTTCATGTAACACGTATTACCAAGATTTGAGAATCTGGCGGAAAAAGTGCACAAATCAGACAAATCGTCACCAACATTACAAATGGACACACACAAATACAAGTAAAAAGTAGCAATCCAGGAAAACAGCAATGAACATTTTTAAAATCAAGCTCTGTAAAAAAAGTTATGGTTATTTTCAACTAGCTTTCTAACAATGGTTTCTTGATGCTTTGAACTTTATACATGCGTCGAAGATTGCAAAAAGGCATTTTCCGTTTTCACAAACTGACACCAGATAATACAACAAATAAGCAAAAAATAAAAAGCACATTGCACATTGAGACATTTGAGATAAAAACTAATTAATGTTATTATTGTTATAGATGGTAATGTTACATTGGTGCTAAAGAATATTAATGCAGTACCCGTATTGGCAGTTCGAATCCTATGTTAACATCTATTATATCGTTGTGGTACCCGCTGCCAAAACATAGGATTCAAACTACCTCTAGCTACTGGCAGTCACGGTAGTCTTATTGGTAAGACACTGCTCTAGAATTGCAAGGGTTGTGGGTTAGAATCCCACCCGAGTAACATGCTGGTGATATTTTTCCACAGCAATCGGGAAAGTACTGAGTATACAGTGCTAACACACATCGGTGAAAGGGTAAAAAAGTAATAATAATACTTTTTTTTTTAAGTGTGTGAATGACCTACCCTTGTAGACTGATCTGAGACGTCTTGACTGCTGTGGGGATGCTCTTCTGCCTCCAGCCGGGTAGCTTGTGATCGGGTACAACCTCTTTGAGTTAGAGACGCTCAGGAATCCAGGGGTACGCTTTACCGTGACGTTAGAGTTGGTTTGCCTGAGGGGACAAACAACATTAAGAATATGGGACTTGAGGCATTGCACGGTGGGGTATCAATAACCTAGGTATCAATGTTAGCGATAACAACATGCGTATCTCCTTGCTAGGTAGATTTCCTACCTTCTGCCTAGGTAGTATTTAAGAAGCAGGACAGTTCTTTTCAGAACTGAGAAGTCTCCCCAATAGACCCTTTCCATGAAATATGTAAATTGCACATAGCGCGTGCGCACTAACGTTTTGGTTGGCAAAATGAGGGAGCATCGCGCTGTTTTTTTAAACGGCTAATGGGTGCGTGACGCAGACGCGATTGCGCGTCTGCAACCAACAGGGTCTGTACGCATGCATGAATGTAATTAGCATATTTCATGGGTAGGGTCCATTCAGAGAATCTAATCTGAGGTAGTAGAGAAGTCTCCCGAATTAAAAAAAAGTTGTTGTGCTCTAAAGAAATCAACATCAGGTTGTGAGGACAAATGGAACTAATGCCATATAAAAAATAACATGTTTTTTTAAGGCCCCACTTTAAAAAACCCAATAAACTCACCTTGATTGTAGCAATGCATCCGTGGCAGAGTAACCAGCAATCTGGCGCCCTCTACTGTAGAAAGCTGATGCATTGGAAACCGGCTTGGGGGCAGCTGCAAGTCAGGGTTTAAAAAAAGAATTCACTAGTATTCTCATACTTTGTATTGTTACTAAAAATGACACTTCATCTAAGCCCTAAGCGGATATAGGCACGGGAAAATTCTGCATTTTAGATGCTCTGTGGTGCAATCTTTGGTAAATTTTGAGGGGGGACATTTGATATAGTGTCCCCCACCCTTCTAAAAAGTTGCGTCATCCTTATAGCCCCCAGGATTAATGCCCATGGCGAGACACAGGGTTGGTCTTACACAGTGCAATACTTGGGCTTCATGATTAAGGTGGTCAAAAAGATGGGGGGGACATTTGATATTGTGCCCCCCTCCCCTTGTCACCCCCCCCCCACCCCCACCTATTTGATGCCCACCACCATTAGTAGGATTTGAAAATTTGTATGGTGGAATTGTAACTATAAGAACATTTTGCGATAACACTATGTGAATCTCTTTATGAGTAGTGTTGGTTCGGAAAAGAACTATTGGTTAAAGACTCATGTTTCTATTAATATACGCTGATCATCTACAGGAGAAAAATCATAAGAAAGACTGTACTTACTGTTTGTCTAGACGCTATTGCTCGTCGAAAGTACTTCAGTAGGGTTCTCTACGCAACCTAAAATAAACGACAAATATCGGACAAATTTACATCAGCTGTGTAGTTGCACGTTTTGTGTGCATTTGATCACTAGGCATAGTTAATTTTTTACAGTATTACATTTGAGAACCACCAGTTCCTTAAAAGCTCAGATATGCCTAGTTCATTTTGATGGGTCATAATAAATAATTTGCAGAAAATAATTAACTATTTGTCTTTTTAACGACAAATAAAGCATCAAAGTCTTTTGGGAAAAGAAATTACACACAAATTTCACAAGTACCTACATGTGAGGTGAAACTAAACATGGATTGGAAATCACTAACAAGGCAATTATTTTTTTAGAAACCTCTTTCATCAGTGAAAAGGGTACAAAAGAATTTAGGCATTGCATGGTGAGGTATCAATATATAATATTTGGTTTGCGGTAACACCATGTGTGTTTCTACTTGCCAGGTAGAGTTTGTTCTTAGAGAACTGTCTTTCTTTATTCTACTACCACAAAGAGTAGATTATCAGATTTTTGAGAGACTTGTTCTGAAAAGAACTGTCCTGCTTTGTAACTATACCCGGGCGGAAGGTATAGAAAATTGGCTGGGACAACTACTTTAGCTTTATAGGATCATAATTAACTGCACTACCGCGGAGTCAATCTCTTGACGATGACTAGAGCAAGCTAGTCAAAACGTTGAGACCAATTCAAGAACTGGATAGTGATTTGGTTCCCTATTGGGCAATCCCTATAGGCTTTTGGTTGCTTTTTGTTGATATGTCTCTAATTATTTTACTAATAATGTAAAAATTACACATTTCTACTTATTGTTGCTGTGTGTTTTGAAGTTTTTAAAGCCTAAGTGAATAAATAAATAAACAAATAAATAAATTACTTGATGGATTGGAATTGGACCAAAATTAAGTACAGTTTCAAGAAAAAGGACAAAGCTTTATGGAAAGATTTCTCCAAACTGTAATAACCTGGTTGTCTCTTCGTCTTTTATCCATATGCTTCAAGTCCTCTGCATTCTTCTCACTCAGCCTCTTCCTTGATTCAACCTCTTCCCTGCAAACAGTCAATCAAAACAAACAAAGCTCGGTAAATAACACCAAACTCACAAATCTCAACTCATGTTAATCCGGCATGGGTAGGCCTAACGTCTTCTTGATACTCCAAGAGTTTATGAAGACGCACCAAAAATTCAATCCATACTCAGTGATACCGCCTCTTGAAATACATAATTCTAAAAACTCCCCCTTTCTGGAGCTCCAGCCCTGGCCCCACGCGTCGACCTGGTATTCTTTTAAAACGTGAGAGCCCATAATTTAATAACAAGTATGCTAGTAGTAGTACAATAATTTCGCTGCATTGGCCTGCAACCCCCCCCCCCCTCCCCCTGGGTTAAACAACAGAGGAACTGCAGTTGAAATGACCAGATAGAGAAAGGACCAATAATACTACAATTAATACCAGTATCAGCCGCCAGACTTGAGATTTGCTGAATTGGGCCCGCCAGACACCCCCCCCCCCCTGGGTTAAACATCTGAGGAACCACCTAAAACCAAGTTGAAATGACCACTGATGACACTATTCCCAATACGCTTGCCCTATACACAGAATTCACTGCTTCCGTAAGCGCTGATTCTTTGCTCACGGTAAGCAGTGCCATGAAATTGGGCCCTGCTGGAGCTGTTTATAACCGGCTTTCTGAGCTAGCCTTTTAAGCGTAGAATGCCTAGAAACGTGGAGTAGGCACGCGCAAAAGCCAAAATTCGCCGCTAACCCATGAAATACGCTTGCCGTATACACAGAATTCCCTGCTTCCGTAAGCGCTGATTTTTTGCTTACGGTAAGCAGAGCCATGAAATTGGGCCCAGCTGGAGCTGTTTATAACCGGCCGGCTTCCGCGTGTCAGGCCTACGTACGCCAATATACTCATGCCGAACGCGCAATTCATAGCTTTTAGTAACAGGGCGTAATCTATTTCTAAGCGCGCGCGAATATCTATTTCTAAGCGCGCTTTTTAACAAAAGGGCATTTATGAATGGGAATAAAAGAGTAGTGACTTGTTCTTAAACGTATGTTGCCGTGCGATATAGGCCCTCGCCTTCTGCTCGGGCCTTTATCACCTGGCAACCACCCTGCTGGTTTTAAACGGCCAATAAAGAACTCGTCGCTTCCCTTTTGTTCCCCTATCAAATGTCCATCAATTGAACAGATAAACAGTTCTTGAACTTGGTTCATGAACTGCTCTAATGAACATGTTGTGAACTGTTTAAGGCATGTTCATGGACTGATCATGAACATTCTTGAAAGTTCATCGAGTCAAATTCCATCTTACCTGATGGGGTAGATTGGTTAGATGCATAGAGCTATATATACATACGTATATACAGCTGATGACAATTAGTTAACAACAGGGTGGACCACGTGAAGGTTGTCATCTCCCACCCCACAAAAGGGATCGTAATACATCTGAGTGTGTAACCATTACAACAATTGCTTCTTTGTAATGTTACCCCCTCTAATTATTATTTATTATTATTATTATTTTATGTTATTATTATATTATAAAACCTTGTTCATGAGTACTCTATACAGCTAAGACAATGGCATGACCTTTGTATACATACAACCTTGTTAATGAGTACTCTATACAGCTAAGACAATGTCATGACCTTTGTAATTATAAACCTTGTTAATGAGTACTCTATACAGATAAGATAATGTCATGACCTTTGTAATTATAAAACCTTGTTAATGAGTATTCTTTACAGCTAAGACAATGTCATGACCTTTGTAATGATAAAACCTTGTTCATGAGTACTCTTTACAGCTAAGACAATGTCATGGCCTTGTATTTATAAAACCTTGTTAATGAGTACTCTATACAGCTAAGACAATGTCATGACCTTTGTAATTATAAAACCTTGTTAATGAGTACTCTATACAGCTAAGACAATGTCATGACCTTTTTAATTATAAAACCTTGTTAATGAGTACTCTATACAGCTAAGACAATGTCATGACGTTTGTAATTATAAATCCTTGTTAATGAGTACTCTATACAGCTAAGACAATGTCATGACCTTTGTAATTATAAAACCTTGTTAATGAGTACTGTATACAGCTAAGACAATGTCATGACCTTTGTAATAATAAAACCTTGTTAATGAGTACTCTTTACAGCTAAGACAATGTCATGACCTTTGTAATAAGAAAACCTTGTTAATGAGTACTCTATACAGCTAAGACAATGTCATGACCTTTGTTATTATAAAACCTTGTTAATGAGTACTCTATACAGCTAAGACAATGTCATGACCTTTGTAATTATAAAACCTTGTTAATGAGTACTCTATACAGATAAGATAATGTCATGACCTTTGTAATTATAAAACCTTGTTAATGAGTACTCTATACAGCTAAGACAATGTCATGACCTTTGTAACTATAAAACCTTGTTAATGAGTACTCTATACAGATAAGATAATGTCATGACCTTTGTAATTATAAAACCTTGTTAATGAGTACTCTTTACAGCTAAGACAATGTCATGACCTTTGTAATGATAAAACCTTGTTAATGAGTACTCTTTACAGCCAAGACAATGTCATGGCCTTGTATTTATAAAACCTTGTTAATGAGTACTCTATACAGCTACGACAATGTCATGACCTTTGTTATTATAAAACCTTGTTAGAGAGTACTCTATACAGCTAAGACAATGTCATGACCTTTGTAATTATAAAACCTTGTTAATGAGTACTCTATACAGCTAAGACAATGTCATGACCTTTGTAATGATAAAACCTTGTTAATGAGTACTCTTTACAGCTAAGACAATGTCATGACCTTTATAATAATAAAACCTTGTTAATGAGTACTCTATACAGCTAAGACAATGTCATGACCTTTGTAATTATAAAACCTTGTTAATGAGTACTCTATACAGCTAAGACAATGTCATGACCTTTATAATTAAAACCACCTCGTTAATGAGTACTCTATACAGCTAAGACAATGTCATGACCTTTGTAATTATAAAACCTTGTTAATGAGTACTGTATACAGCTAAGACAATGTCATGACCTTTGTAATAATAAAACCTTGTTAATGAGTACTCTTTACAGCTAAGACAATGTCATGACCTTTGTAATAAGAAAACCTTGTTAATGAGTACTCTATACAGCTAAGACAATGTCATGACCTTTGTTATTATAAAACCTTGTTAATGAGTACTCTATACAGCTAAGACAATGTCATGACCTTTGTAATTATAAAACCTTGTTAATGAGTACTCTATACAGATAAGATAATGTCATGACCTTTGTAATTATAAAACCTTGTTAATGAGTACTCTATACAGCTAAGACAATGTCATGACCTTTGTAACTATAAAACCTTGTTAATGAGTACTCTATACAGATAAGATAATGTCATGACCTTTGTAATTATAAAACCTTGTTAATGAGTACTGTATACAGCTAAGACAATGTCATGACCTTTGTAATAATAAAACCTTGTTAATGAGTACTCTTTACAGCTAAGACAATGTCATGACCTTTGTAATAAGAAAACCTTGTTAATGAGTACTCTATACAGCTAAGACAATGTCATGACCTTTGTAATGATAAAACCTTGTTAATGAGTACTCTTTACAGCTAAGACAATGTCATGGCCTTGTATTTATAAAACCTTGTTAATGAGTACTCTATACAGCTAAGACAATGTCATGACCTTTGTTATTATAAAACCTTGTTAATGAGTACTCTATACAGCTAAGACAATGTCATGACCTTTGTAATTATAAAACCTTGTTAATGAGTACTCTATACAGCTAAGACAATGTCATGACCTTTGTTATTATAAAACCTTGTTAATGAGTACTCTATACAGCTAAGACAATGTCATGACCTTTGTAATGATAAAACCTTGTTAATGAGTACTCTTTACAGCTAAGACAATGTCATGACCTTTATAATAATAAAACCTTGTTAATGAGTACTCTATACAGCTAAGACAATGTCATGACCTTTGTAATTATAAAACCTTGTTAATGAGTACTCTATACAGCTAAGACAATGTCATGACCTTTATAATTAAATCACCTCGTTAATGAGTACTCTATGACATTGTCATGACCTTTATAATTGAAATAACCTCGTTAATGAGTACTCTATGACATTGTCATGACCTTTGTAATTAAATCACCTCGTTAATGAGGACTCTATGACATTGTCATGACCTTTGTAATTAAATAACCTCGGTAATGAGTACTCTTAAACAACCTCCATATTCACACAACACAATGTCATGACCTTTCACATTAAAAGCTTTAAGAGTTACCAACAAAACAACATGGTGGCAACCATGTAAGCTACCCCAGAACAAATACCATGTAAACAATTAGACTAATAAATAATTGAAAGACAATTAAGTAGTAACAATACAAAACTTAATGTCTATTAAACACTTAAACACACTCCTTAAACATATTGTTCTCTTTTTATTTGTTATGAATTTACTACAAATAAACTTATGTTGTTTCGTATTTTGTAATGAGCAAACTGCATTACAAATTAACTTAACTTGTTTCACGGTTGTAATGCGGTACTTCATTACGCACATGAAACGTTTACATACTTGCAATAAGGTACTTCATTGCAAGCATGTTATAATTACATGATTGTAATGAAGTACCTCATTACAAACATGCAGTTTTTGTATGTGAATACATGAACTTGTATAGTACCTCGATACAAGTTTAACATGTATTCTGTCTACATACTTGTAATGAAGTACCTCATTTCAAGTACGTTGACAACAATTCGAAAAGCACATATACTTCCAAGAATGAATTAAACAGGCCAACGAAATGTGAAATCTTCACAAATCTTGTTGTGGCTTGTAGTCAGGCACCCTCTGGGATGTAGCTTGTAGTCAGGCACCCTCTGCGATGTGGCTTGTAGTCAGGCACCCTCTGGGATGTGGCTTGTAGTCAGGCACCCTCTGGGATGTGGCTTGTAGTCAGGCACCCTCTGGGATGTGGCTTGTAGTCAGGCACCCTCTGGGATGTGGCTTGTAGTCAGGCACCCTCTGGGATGTGGCTTGTAGTCAGGCACCCTCTGGGATGTGGCTTGTAGTCAGGCACCCTCTGGGATGTGGCTTGTAGTCAGGCACCCTCTGGGATGTGGCTTGTAGTCAGGCACCCTATGGGATGTGGCTTGTAGTCAGGCACCCTCTGGGATGTAGCTCGTAGCCAGGCACCCTCTGGGATGTTGTCAGCAGCAGGTAGCACCCATCCCCAGCAGAACTGCAGACTCCTGAAATATATACCAATCGAGTCAAATCAACAAGTGTAACACTGCATGTCTCTATGTGGGTCTGTACATAAGCCCTTTCGATTAATTATGATCAGAATTTGGAAATTTATCTATGTTTGGTGCGCTTCAATCACATGGGATGATATCCTCTAGTCAGGCACCCTCTGGGATGTGGCTTGTAGTCAGGCACCCTCTGGGATGTGGATTGTAGTCAGGCACCCTCTAGGATGTGGCTTGTAGTCAGGCACCCTCTGGGATGTGGCTTGTAGTCAGCAGGCACCCTCTGGGATGTGGATTGTAGTCAGGCACCCTCTGGGATGTGGATTGTAGTCAGGCACCCTCTGGGATGTGGCTTGTAGTCAGGCACCCTCTGGGATGTGGCTTGTAGTCAGGCACCCTCTAGGATGTGGCTTGTAGTCAGGCACCCTCTGGGATGTGGCTTGTAGTCAGGCACCCTCTGGGATGTGGCTTGTAGTCAGGCACCCTCTGGGATGTGGCTTGTAGTCAGGCACCCTCTGGGATGTGGCTTGTAGTCAGGCACCCTCTGGGATGTGGCTTGTAGTCAGGCACCCTCTGGGATGTGGCTCGTAGTCAGGCAACCTCTGGGATGTGGCTCGTAGTCAGGCACCCTCTGGTATGTAGCTCGTAGCCAGGCACCCTCTAGGATGTTGTCAGCAGCAGGTAGCACCACATCCCCAGCAGAACTGCAGACTCCTGAAATATATACCAATCGAGTCAAATCAACAAGTGTAACACTGCATGTCTCTATGTGGGTCTGTACATTAGCCCTTTTGATTAATTATGATCAGAATTTGGAAATTTACCCATGTTTGGTGCGCTTCAATCACATGGGATGATGTCCTCTAGGCAGGCACCCTCTGGGATGTGGCTTGTAGTCAGGCACCCTATGGGATGTGGCTTGTAGTCAGGCACCCTCTGGGATGTGGCTTGTAGTCAGGCACCCTCTGGGATGTGGCTTGTAGTCAGGCACCCTCTGGGATGTGGCTTGTAGTCAGGCACCCTCTGGGATGTGGCTTGTAGTCAGGCACCCTCTGGGATGTGGCTCGTAGTCAGGCAACCTCTGGGATGTGGCTCGTAGTCAGGCACCCTCTGGTATGTAGCTCGTAGCCAGGCACCCTCTAGGATGTTGTCAGCAGCAGGTAGCACCACATCCCCAGCAGAACTGCAGACTCCTGAAATATATACCAATCGAGTCAAATCAACAAGTGTAACACTGCATGTCTCTATGTGGGTCTGTACATTAGCCCTTTTGATTAATTATGATCAGAATTTGGAAATTTACCCATGTTTGGTGCGCTTCAATCACATGGGATGATGTCCTCTAGGCAGGCACCCTCTGGGATGTGGCTTGTAGTCAGGCAGCCTATGGGATGTGGCTTGTAGTCAGGCACCCTCTGGGATGTAGCTCGTAGCCAGGCACCCTCTGGGATGTTGTCAGCAGCAGGTAGCACCCATCCCCAGCAGAACTGCAGACTCCTGAAATATATACCAATCGAGTCAAATCAACAAGTGTAACACTGCATGTCTCTATGTGGGTCTGTACATAAGCCCTTTTGATTAATTATGATCAGAATTTGGAAATTTATCTATGTTTGGTGCGCTTCAATCACATGGGATGATATCCTCTAGTCAGGCACTCTCTGGGATGTAGCTTGTAGTCAGGCACCCTCTGGGATGTGGCTTGTAGTCAGGCACCCTCTTGGATGTGGCTTGTAGTCAGGCACCCTCTGGGATGTGGCTTGTAGTCAGGCACCCTCTGGGATGTGGCTTGTAGTCAGGCACCCTCTGGGATGTGGCTTGTAGTCAAGCACCCTCTGGGATGTAGCTTGTAGTCAGGCACCCTCTGGGATGTGGCTCGTTGTCAGGCACCCTCTGGGATGTAGCTCGTAGCCAGGCACCCTCTAGGATGTTGTCAGCAGCAGGTAGCACCCATCCCCAGCAGAACTGCAGACTCCTGAAATATATACCAATCGAGTCAAATCAACAAGTGTAACACTGCATGTCTCTATGTGGGTCTGTACATAAGCCCTTTCGATTAATTATGATCAGAATTTGGAAATTTATCTATGTTTGGTGCGCTTCAATCACATGGGATGATATCCTCTAGTCAGGCACCCTCTGGGATGTGGCTTGTAGTCAGGCACCCTCTGGGATGTGGCTTGTAGTCAGGCACCCTCTGGGATGTGGATTGTAGTCAGGCACCCTCTGGGATGTGGCTTGTAGTCAGGCACCCTCTGGGATGTGGCTTGTAGTCAGCAGGCACCCTCTGGGATGTGGATTGTAGTCAGGCACCCTCTGGGATGTGGCTTGTAGTCAGGCACCCTCTGGGATGTGGCTTGTAGTCAGGCACCCTCTGGGATGTGGCTTGTAGTCAGGCACCCTCTGGGATGTGGCTTGTAGTCAGGCACCCTCTGGGATGTGGCTTGTAGTCAGGCACCCTCTGGGATGTGGCTTGTAGTCAGGCACCCTCTGGGATGTGGCTTGTAGTCAGGCACCCTCTGGGATGTGGCTTGTAGTCAGGCACCCTCTGGGATGTGGCTCGTAGTCAGGCAACCTCTGGGATGTGGCTCGTAGTCAGGCACCCTCTGGTATGTAGCTCGTAGCCAGGCACCCTCTAGGATGTTGTCAGCAGCAGGTAGCACCACATCCCCAGCAGAACTGCAGACTCCTGAAATATATACCAATCGAGTCAAATCAACAAGTGTAACACTGCATGTCTCTATGTGGGTCTGTACATTAGCCCTTTTGATTAATTATGATCAGAATTTGGAAATTTACCCATGTTTGGTGCGCTTCAATCACATGAGATGATGTCCTCTAGGCAGGCACCCTCTGGGATGTGGCTTGTAGTCAGGCACCCTATGTGATGTGGCTTGTAGTCAGGCACCCTCTGGGATGTGGCTTGTAGTCAGGCACCCTCTGGGATGTGGCTTGTAGTCAGGCACCCTCTGGGATGTGGCTTGTAGTCAGGCACCCTCTGGGATGTGGCTTATAGTCAGGCACCCTCTGGGATGTGGCTCGTAGTCAGGCAACCTCTGGGATGTGGCTCGTAGTCAGGCACCCTTCTGGTATGTAGCTCGTAGCCAGGCACCCTCTAGGATGTTGTCAGCAGCAGGTAGCACCACATCCCCAGCAGAACTGCAGACTCCTGAAATATATACCAATCGAGTCAAATCAACAAGTGTAACACTGCATGTCTCTATGTGGGTCTGTACATTAGCCCTTTTGATTAATTATGATCAGAATTTGGAAATTTACCCATGTTTGGTGCGCTTCAATCACATGGGATGATGTCCTCTAGGCAGGCACCCTCTGGGATGTGGCTTGTAGTCAGGCACCCTATGGGATGTGGCTTGTAGTCAGGCACCCTCTGGGATGTAGCTCGTAGCCAGGCACCCTCTGGGATGTTGTCAGCAGCAGGTAGCACCCATCCCCAGCAGAACTGCAGACTCCTGAAATATATACCAATCGAGTCAAATCAACAAGTGTAACACTGCATGTCTCTATGTGGGTCTGTACATAAGCCCTTTTGATTAATTATGATCAGAATTTGGAAATTTATCTATGTTTGGTGCGCTTCAATCACATGGGATGATATCCTCTAGTCAGGCACTCTCTGGGATGTAGCTTGTAGTCAGGCACCCTCTGGGATGTGGCTTGTAGTCAGGCACCCTCTTGGATGTGGCTTGTAGTCAGGCACCCTCTGGAATGTGGCTTGTAGTCAGGCACCCTCTGGGATGTGGCTTGTAGTCAGGCACCCTCTGGGATGTGGCTTGTAGTCAAGCACCCTCTGGGATGTAGCTTGTAGTCACGCACCCTCTGGGATGTGGCTCGTTGTCAGGCACCCTCTGGGATGTAGCTCCCAGCCAGGCACCCTCTAGGATGTTGTCAGCAGCAGGTAGCACCACATCCCCAGCAGAACTGCAGACTCCTGAAATATTTACCAATCGAGTCAAATCAACAAGTGTAACACTGCATGTCTCTTTGTGGGTCTGTACATAAGCCCTTTTGATTAATCATGATCAGAATTTGGAAATTTACCTATGTTTGGTGCGCTACAATCACATGCGATGAAGTCCTCTAGGCAGGCACCCTCTGGGATGTGGCTTGTAGTCAGGCACCCTCTGGGATGTGGCTTGTAGTCAGGCACCCTCTGGGATGTGGCTTGTAGTCAGGCACCCTCTGGGATGTGGCTCGTAGTCAGGCACCCTCTGGGATGTTGTCAGCAGCAGGTAGCACCACATCCCCAGCAGAACTGCAGACTCCTAAAATATATACCAATCGAGTCAAATCAACAAGTGTAACACTGCATGTCTCTATGTGGGTCTGTACATAAGCCCTTTTGATTAATTATGATCAGAATTTGGAAATTTACCTATGTTTTGTGCGCTTCAATCACATGGGATGATGTCCTCTAGGCAGGCACCCTCTGGGATGTGGCTTGTAGTTAGGCACCCTCTGGGATGTGGCTTGTAGTCAGGCACCCTCTGGGATGTGGCTCGTAGTCAGGCACCCTCTGGGATGTAGCTCGTAGCCAGGCACCCTCTGGGATGTTGTCAGCAGCAGGTAGCACCACATCTCCAGCAGAACTGCAGACTCCTGAAATATATACAAATCGAGTCAAATCAACAAGTGTAACACTGCATGTCTAAGTGGGTCTGTACATAAGCCCTTTTGATTAATTATGATCAGTATTTGGAAATTTACCTGTTTGGTGCGCTTCAATCACATGGGATGATGTCTCTGGGATGTGGCTTGTATTCAGGCACCCTCTGATACTACAACTGATGCTACAACTGATGCTACAACTGATGCTACAACTGATGCTACAACTGATGCTACAACTGATGCTACAACTGATGCTACAACTGATGCTACAACTGATGCTACAACTGATGCTACAACTGGTGCTACAACTGATGCTACAACTGATGCTACAACTGGTGCTACAACTGGTGCTACAACTGGTGCTACAACTGGTGCTACAACTGGTGCTACAACTGGTGCTACAACTGGTGCTACAACTGGTGCTACAACTGGTGCTACAACTGATGCTACAACTGATGCTACAACTGATGCTACAACTGATGCTACAACTGATGCTACAACTGATGCTACAACTGATGCTACAACTGATGCTACAACTGATGCTACAACTGATGCTACAACTGATGCTACAACTGATGCTACAACTGATGCTACAACTGATGCTACAACTGATGCTACAACTGATGCTACAACTGATACTACAACTGATACTACAACTGATACTACAACTGATACTACAACTGATGCTACAACTGATGCTACAACTGATGCTACAACTGATGCTACAACTGATGCTACAACTGATGCTACAACTGATGCTACAACTGATACTACAACTGATGCTACAACTGATGCTACAACTGATGCTACAACTGATGCTACAACTGATACTACAACTGATGCTACAACTGATGCTACAACTGATGCTACAACTGATGCTACAACTGATGCTACAACTGATGCTACAACTGATGCTACAACTGATGCTACAACTGATGCTACAACTGATGCTACAACTGATGCTACAACTGATGCTACAACTGATGCTACAACTGATGCTACAACTGATGCTACAACTGATGCTACAACTGATGCTACAACTGATGCTACAACTGATGCTACAACTGATGCTACAACTGATGCTACAACTGATGCTACAACTGATGCTACAACTGATGCTACAACTGATGCTACAACTGATGCTACAACTGATGCTACAACTGATGCTACAACTGATGCTACAACTGATGCTACAACTGATGCTACAACTGATGCTACAACTGATGCTACAACTGATGCTACAACTGATGCTACAACTGATGCTACAACTGATGCTACAACTGATGCTACAACTGATGCTACAACTGATGCTACAACTGATGCTACAACTGATGCTACAACTGATGCTACAACTGATGCTACAACTGATGCTACAACTGATGCTACAACTGATGCTACAACTGATGCTACAACTGATGCTACAACTGATGCTACAACTGATGCTACAACTGATGCTACAACTGATGCTACAACTGATGCTACAACTGATGCTACAACTGATGCTACAACTGATGCTACAACTGATGCTACAACTGATGCTACAACTGATGCTACAACTGATGCTACAACTGATGCTACAACTGATGCTACAACTGATGCTACAACTGATGCTACAACTGATGCTACAACTGATGCTACAACTGATGCTACAACTGATGCTACAACTGATGCTACAACTGATGCTACAACTGATGCTACAACTGATGCTACAACTGATGCTACAACTGATGCTACAACTGATGCTACAACTGATGCTACAACTGATGCTACAACTGATGCTACAACTGATGCTACAACTGATGCTACAACTGATGCTACAACTGATGCTACAACTGATGCTACAACTGATGCTACAACTGATGCTACAACTGATGCTACAACTGATGCTACAACTGATGCTACAACTGATGCTACAACTGATGCTACAACTGATGCTACAACTGATGCTACAACTGATGCTACAACTGATGCTACAACTGATGCTACAACTGATGCTACAACTGATGCTACAACTGATGCTACAACTGATGCTACAACTGATGCTACAACTGATGCTACAACTGATGCTACAACTGATGCTACAACTGATGCTACAACTGATGCTACAACTGATGCTACAACTGATGCTACAACTGATGCTACAACTGATGCTACAACTGATGCTACAACTGATGCTACAACTGATGCTACAACTGATGCTACAACTGATGCTACAACTGATGCTACAACTGATGCTACAACTGATGCTACAACTGATGCTACAACTGATGCTACAACTGATGCTACAACTGATGCTACAACTGATGCTACAACTGATGCTACAACTGATGCTACAACTGATGCTACAACTGATGCTACAACTGATGCTACAACTGATGCTACAACTGATGCTACAACTGATGCTACAACTGATGCTACAACTGATGCTACAACTGATGCTACAACTGATGCTACAACTGATGCTACAACTGATGCTACAACTGATGCTACAACTGATGCTACAACTGATGCTACAACTGATGCTACAACTGATGCTACAACTGATGCTACAACTGATGCTACAACTGATGCTACAACTGATGCTACAACTGATGCTACAACTGATGCTACAACTGATGCTACAACTGATGCTACAACTGATGCTACAACTGATGCTACAACTGATGCTACAACTGATGCTACAACTGATGCTACAACTGATGCTACAACTGATGCTACAACTGATGCTACAACTGATGCTACAACTGATGCTACAACTGATGCTACAACTGATGCTACAACTGATGCTACAACTGATGCTACAACTGATGCTACAACTGATGCTACAACTGATGCTACAACTGATGCTACAACTGATGCTACAACTGATGCTACAACTGATGCTACAACTGATGCTACAACTGATGCTACAACTGATGCTACAACTGATGCTACAACTGATGCTACAACTGATGCTACAACTGATGCTACAACTGATGCTACAACTGATGCTACAACTGATGCTACAACTGATGCTACAACTGATGCTACAACTGATGCTACAACTGATGCTACAACTGATGCTACAACTGATGCTACAACTGATGCTACAACTGATGCTACAACTGATGCTACAACTGATGCTACAACTGATGCTACAACTGATGCTACAACTGATGCTACAACTGATGCTACAACTGATGCTACAACTGATGCTACAACTGATGCTACAACTGATGCTACAACTGATGCTACAACTGATGCTACAACTGATGCTACAACTGATGCTACAACTGATGCTACAACTGATGCTACAACTGATGCTACAACTGATGCTACAACTGATGCTACAACTGATGCTACAACTGATGCTACAACTGATGCTACAACTGATGCTACAACTGATGCTACAACTGATGCTACAACTGATGCTACAACTGATGCTACAACTGATGCTACAACTGATGCTACAACTGATGCTACAACTGATGCTACAACTGATGCTACAACTGATGCTACAACTGATGCTACAACTGATGCTACAACTGATGCTACAACTGATGCTACAACTGATGCTACAACTGATGCTACAACTGATGCTACAACTGATGCTACAACTGATGCTACAACTGATGCTACAACTGATGCTACAACTGATGCTACAACTGATGCTACAACTGATGCTACAACTGATGCTACAACTGATGCTACAACTGATGCTACAACTGATGCTACAACTGATGCTACAACTGATGCTACAACTGATGCTACAACTGATGCTACAACTGATGCTACAACTGATGCTACAACTGATGCTACAACTGATGCTACAACTGATGCTACAACTGATGCTACAACTGATGCTACAACTGATGCTACAACTGATGCTACAACTGATGCTACAACTGATGCTACAACTGATACTACAACTGATACTACAACTGATACTACAACTGATGCTACAACTGATGCTACAACTGATGCTACAACTGATGCTACAACTGATGCTACAACTGATGCTACAACTGATGCTACAACTGATGCTACAACTGATGCTACAACTGATGCTACAACTGATGCTACAACTGATGCTACAACTGATGCTACAACTGATGCTACAACTGATACTACAACTGATGCTACAACTGATACTACAACTGATGCTACAACTGATACTACAACTGATACTACAACTGATGCTACAACTGATACTACAACTGATGCTACAACTGATGCTACAACTGATGCTACAACTGATACTACAACTGATACTACAACTGATACTACAACTGGTACTACAACTGATGCTACAACTGATGCTACAACTGATGCTACAACTGATGCTACAACTGATGCTACAACTGATGCTACAACTGATGCTACAACTGATGCTACAACTGATACTACAACTGATGCTACAACTGATGCTACAACTGATACTACAACTGATACTACAACTGATGCTACAACTGATACTACAACTGATGCTACAACTGGTACTACAACTGGTACTACAACTGATGCTACAACTGATGCTACAACTGATGCTACAACTGATGCTACAACTGATGCTACAACTGATGCTACAACTGATGCTACAACTGATGCTACAACTGATGCTACAACTGATGCTACAACTGGTACTACAACTGATGCTACAACTGATGCTACAACTGATGCTACAACTGATGCTACAACTGATGCTACAACTGATGCTACAACTGGTGCTAACAACTGGTGCTACAACTGGTGCTACACTGTGCTACAATGTATGCCACAACTGATGCCACAACTGATACCACAACTGATGCTACAACTGATACTACAACTGATACTACAACTGATGCTACAACTGATGCTACAACTGATGCTACAACTGATGCTAACAACTGATACTACAACTGATGCCACAACTGATGCCACAACTGATGCCACAACTGATGCCACAACTGATGCCACAACTGATGCCACAACTGATGCCACAACTGATGCCACAACTGATGCCACAACTGATGCCACAACTGATGCCACAACTGATGCCACAACTGATGCCACAACTGATGCCACAACTGATGCTACAACTGATGCTACAACTGATACTACAACTGATACTACAACTGATGCTACAACTGATACTACAACTGATACTACAACTGATGCTACAACTGATGCTACAACTGATGCTACAACTGATGCTAACAACTGATACTACAACTGATGCTACAACTGATACTACAACTGATACTACAACTGATACTACAACTGATACTACAACTGATACTACAACTGGTACTACAACTGGTACTACAACTGATGCTACAACTGATGCTACAACTGATGCTACAACTGATGCTACAACTGATGCTACAACTGATGCTACAACTGATGCTACAACTGATGCTACAACTGATGCTACAACTGTTACTACAACTGATGCTACAACTGATGCTACAACTGATGCTACAACTGATGCTACAACTGATGCTACAACTGATGCTACAACTGGTGCTACAACTGGTGCTACAACTGGTGCTACAACTGGTGCTACAACTGGTGCTACAACTGATGCTACAACTGATGCTACAACTGATGCTACAACTGATGCCACAACTGATGCCACAACTGATGCCACAACTGATGCCACAACTGATGCCACAACTGATGCCACAACTGATGCCACAACTGATGCCACAACTGATGCCACAACTGATGCCACAACTGATGCCACAACTGATGCCACAACTGATGCCACAACTGATGCCACAACTGATGCCACAACTGATGCCACAACTGATGCCACAACTGATGCCACAACTGATGCCACAACTGATGCCACAACTGATGCCACAACTGATGCCACAACTGATGCCACAACTGATGCCACAACTGATGCCACAACTGATGCCACAACTGATGCCACAACTGATGCCACAACTGATGCCACAACTGATGCCACAACTGATACTACAACAGCAACAGCAACAGCAACAGCAACAGCTGTAATAAATAATAATAAATAATAATAATTAATAATAATAATAATAATTAATAATAATAACCGAATTTATAAAGCGCCTTTTCCAAAGGATGCAAAGCGCTAAAATGCGTAAACCGCGGACCGGCGGAAGAGTTGCATGCCTGGAGCGCTATGTTTGAAATATGAGACCCAAGGACGCCTCTCATTGAACAGACTTATAAGAAACCTCAAATATTTCCACACAGTTTTAAATTGAAATGGATGTCCACAGGCCAATAATGAAATTGTAAGATACAACAGACTTTTATTATGGTGTGGCCATCTTGATTTTCTTCCATGGAAATCAATGTAACCAAACCAAGGCTGGAAGATGTATGGTCTGGTTCCTTTGTGTACAATGAGTATTAGCAGAGATGCCAACATTTAATTTTAAAAAAGAGTAGCATCTCCCAAATGTCAAGGGCGAGCGCAGCTTGGGCGAGCGCAGCTTGGGCTCCCTAAACCGATCTTTCTATTACTCACTACAGTGCTAATTAGCTCATTTTCAGGCATTGTTGTGAAATAACAATTACCTGTATGCATCAACAGAACAGCTACAAATGTTTATAGTGGCCAGTGAAAAAAAAATTGAAAAAAACCCTGATTTCCCTCATCTTCTGACTATGTTTCAAAAAAAAAAGGAAACATAAAAAAGGGTGGCCTTACTTAAATGTAACATGAAAAAGGGTGGATTTACTTAAATGTTTTTGTTTTAATGATCAGAAACGCACAACAAGCTATTGGGAGAGAGAACAAAAAAAAAAAAAAAAAAAAAAACGTGTCCGGATTTTGGGCAAAAAATATGTGTCCGTATTTTGGGCATTGTCTGGACATCGGCGCTACAATTACTGGTAGGAAAACATGGAAACTGTCTAGCTTAGACCTCACAGGCCACTCAGTTGAAGGTGTTTTTGTTCAGAAGGTCTCCTTTTTTTGTCGCCATTATTTCGTACTTTTTTTGCCAAGCTTCGATGAAGTACATGTACAGCCAGCGTGGGCACAATAATAGTGGATACATGAGGAATGAGGTTACTGTGACACGTTAGCTCACACACAACCTCATTCCCCATGCACGTGTGCACTATTCCCCATCGTGTAATAGAGATCAATGGGTACGATCTTGCAGAAATGCACTAGCGTAAAAAATGCACACTCAATCAACCGGCCAGCCAGCGGGGGCCCGGGATGGCACACAACAATCATTATGTCGAGACACGTACATTGGTCGAGTGAATTCGCCGCTATTATTCAACACTGCGTTCTAAAATTAAAAGTGTTATTTTTCTTTTCTGTTACAATTGTTTTGATATTTTTCTTAATTTTTATTTCCACTTAATGGTTCATTAGTTACTTGCATGTATTGTACGATTTAATAAAATTATATTGGGCGGCTTGTTTAGCGTGTTTTATTGAGTATTATCGTAGCGTCGTAGTCACGGCTCGAAATCGTATTTGCTACGCCCAAATCGTGTATGTTGGTATCTCTGTATTAGCATTCAATACTGTTATTGGATACATTGAACATGACCGATATGATGGCAGTATGATGCAGGTCTCTACTTACTGTTTTCTTTCCTCTCCTCAAGTAGCAGTTGTTTCTCTTGGAATGAGGCCATGAAGACCGACCCCTCTTCCTCCTTGCGCATCTGGAAGGCGCTCTTTTGACGTTCACTGTACTTTGGAATCCTTTACGAAAAAGAGCAAGACAAAACAAAAGATGGAGAGATGAACTAAGTACATGAAGGGGCATTGCTTGGCAACCAGACCATTGCTGTGCACTAGCGGGTCGTGTGCAGGCGGCAGCGAATAAACCCGAAGAAACCACACGTCCAGACACGTCACTATTTTTGGCAATATGTTTGCTGCCACCATCGGTGAAAGGTGCTCGTGTTTGGGGAAGCCCTTATGTTGCGAATTTTGTTTTTTTCTCAAATACAAGATGAGTGTAAAAATCTAGGAATAAGGTAAGGTACTAAAATACAGATCTTTTAAATGTAGATGGCTGAAGGGGGGTATTTTGTATGGTCTTTAAGCACAAATTATTATGCTAACTGGACTCTGGTTACCAGCTAAAATACCATGTCACACGAACAAATTGTTTCCTGCTCATTTCTACTTAGCCCCTTAGCAGAAAAATTGTTCAGCAATATTTTCTGCTTAAGCAGCTCTCTCTATGAAATTGGGCCCTGGTCTGGTAAGGGTCACTTCTATGGGGAAAATGTACTTTTGTATTGGAACCTTGAAGAGTGAGGGCACCACAACAAAAGCACAGGGGACCATAGCCCTAATTAGGACTCTTCCTCTGTACACAGATACAGAGTCCTAATTATTAAGGCCCGTTTCTGGGGCGGAAAATTTTCAAAGCTTCACAACTAAAAATCTTACCTGCAACAAGCCATTTATTTCAACAGATTCACATTCCATTGCGGCATATTTCATATCGAATGAAAAAGTGGTGGCACCATACGGAAACTTTTGTGTATAGTGCCAGTGCAACTGCCACAACTTGTGCCAGCACTTATTAAATTTTACCCTCATGATAATTTTCCGCATGTCGCCACCAATTTATCTAGCGTTAACCAACTCCAAAACCACTGAATTGTTTTCTTACCTGAGAAGAAGGGTTACCACATATGATATGGAAACGTTTCCGTATAAACCTTGTTTTCATCAATTACAACGAGTTAAAGTTCCGTCTCCACCGCTAGCGATAAATCCTTTACTTCAGTGCTTGGTCAGCCTTTCTGAATTGGCGCGAAATTGCTATTTGTAAATGAACGTTGAGGGAGACAAACAAGTAAGTCGGTCGTCGAAGAATTAAGTCTTGTCGGTCAGTACAGTCTACCCGCAGGAGTACACTAATCTCCTTTGTTATTTTATCTGCAGGGATACGCATCGTTTTTTCATGCGTGACCTCTATCATGTGTATACTAATTAGTCAAAAGGGCTCGTGGAATTCGGTCATTTTCAGCCTTTTCTGAAAAGTCTCAACCAAAATATTTAAATGTACCAGTAAATTGAAACGAAGAGCATATCTGTCGTCATGTATAAAAACAAGCGGTTCAACTCAAACGCAACAAGATATTTGTTCATACAACACGACAGATATGCTTTCCATTTCAGTGTACTTCTACATTATTTATGTCAATACTTTTCAGATAAGGCCGAAAAAGACTGAATTTCAGAAGCCCTTTGGACTAATTAGTATTCAAACCGATCGAGGTCACGCATGAAAAATCACGCCAACTCGCGCAGAAAAATCACAAAGGAGACTTATTAATGTACTGCGGGTAGACTGCGGTGCCTCTTTGCTTCTGTTGGTTTGACCCCGGCCCAATTTCTTGAAGCAGCTGATAAGCACAAAAAGTAGCCAAGCACAAACAAATAAGCTTACTAGACAAGGTTACCAGCTAAAATTGTATGCCAAAGACGTGTACAATTTGTGACAAATACTGACCCTGTTCAGTTTTGCTAAGCAGTAAATTTTGAAGCAATATTATTTTCTGCTGACTCAGCTCTATGAATAAGCACATCATAAATAAAATCTTTGACATTGTATTTATTCATCATTATTGATTAAAACTTCATCAATCCATCAATCTTTCGGTAAGTGGCTTAATTATTGTATTGGAAAGAATATAAGTTAAGTCTGCTTGAGGAAAAAAGTCCTCAATAATAATAAACTCCATGCACAAAGTTCAAATTTTTGGTAATTGATTTTATTAACGTCGCTCAATTTAAATTTTAAACCACAAACATACTTAATCTGTTTTGGTTTTTTTAACAATAATATTAATAGCTAAATAGCAATTACTGAATTACAGATGTAACATTTACAACAAATCGTAGACTACTGTTTCTATAGTGGATTACTTGGTGGAAAGCTTAATAATGAGTTTCTAATGCAAAACTAAAATAACAATGAAATGATTTTTTGACATTATCTCAGAAGTTAATAATAATCACCG